>NC_056731.1:687663828-687966328 GCF_019279795.1 Protopterus annectens
TTTTAACTGAATAAGGACCAGCAGGTATTATATTAAGCAAGGCTTAAAAAGTTAGCGTGCCAAAAAATTAGACGTAGATTTGTCAGGAAATATAGCAAATTTTAATTGAGGTCTATATATGCTAGCTCCTACATCCCAATTTAATATTTAAAGAGCATTACAACATTGCAAGACTTAATAACTGCATTATAGAAGGCATCCAGATATTAGATTCTGGTATGTCTGTGCCACCTAAAAGTAATAGACTGAAAATACATTTATTGTTTACCTACAGAGCTTTTTTGCTTGAGAGGTAAAGCATGTATAGGCAAGGCTGTTTTTCCCCAGGCCTATTCAATAAATGAACATTACACTCAAACTCTTATACAGAGTACCTTTGAAATGGGATTTGTATTGATTTTTATATCTACCCTGTTATATGACGTTATCCCTTAGTATGTCATGTCTAGATAGGTCCGCCCGGAGCAGGTCATTGAGGTGATAACTGTCATTTGAAGGGACAGAAAAGCAATCATAGCTTTTTCATTACTTACTGTTTTTCGCCCTCCAAGTAGAATCACTTGACATATTATTGCTTCTGTGATTTAAACTGTATTTTGAAATTAAGTGCAAAATATCAGGGCTGTGGGTTAAAAAAATACACTTAGTCTAAAGAACTGAATACCCCTCAGGTTATAACCATGAAGCTGGGTTTGCAGACTCCAAAGTAGGAACAAATTCTGCAAAAAATAGTTAAAGAGAAAAATAATATTATGTGTCCTTCATGCAGACAAACTCGAGAGATAATCACAGCTTTCTGAAGCTGTCATGTTCCCCTTTTTGTAAAGTTTAGCTCTTGTCTACAGAGACGCCAGACACATATTTGAAGACTGCTGTTTCACATGTTTACTAGGAACATTATCTGATACAGATTTGTGATGTCATTTTTGAGAAAGGACTAGCAAATGGTACATTATTTGGAAGCTTGTTTCTCTAGGAACTGTTTTTTTTTTTAACAGAAAGTACTAAACTAGGAAGATCGATAGCTTTAAATACTTACTTATATTTCTATACAAGCTACATGGATTTCAATACCTGTTCTTTATTTATTTAATTTCTCTGTTGCTTTGTCCAGCTATTCTGGCAGTTTGCTTGAACTAACGAATGGTACTACTAATCCTTAGATAACAACTGCTTTCTAAAACAAGAGGTGCCTGTTTGAATTTAAGAAACTCAAATTGTTCAACCCTCTCATGTACTCCTTTACAAACTGCTGTGTAACTTCAGCTAAACCACTTGGTCTATTTGCAGTATTTCATAGACAATATAGCATATAATAAAGTATTCAGATATACCAGCCAAAGTTTAAGTACTATTTTAAACTTATTGTAGTTCCATTTTGCCCTCCAGATATAATCCTTAACTGTATCTATTTCTAGATATCATTATTTTGGAGTTGTGTCTTTAAGATCAGGATGAAACATGCTTTATCAGACACAAGGCTGCTGGGGCACAGAGAACTTCACAACATAATTGTCAGCCATGAGTAAACCATTATAAGGTAAACTTTGCATTGTCACAGTATGGTCAGTCTTTCATCTTCAGGCACTTATCACATTCTTCTTCATTTTTCTTATCAGCAGATCCCAGTACACATTGAGGAGTTTAGACCAACATTACTACTTAGAATGAATTACTCTATAGCCTTATGACACTTATCCCATATCCTCATGTCTGATCTAGAATTTGAGATGTTTTTCCTTTCCTTTCGGTTAGAGTGGCAAAATAAGCAACATAGCTACACATGTAAACACATTGGTTGCAGTTCTGTATTTCATAATGTCAGCATATCAATAGTGGTATCACTTTAGTAAGGAAATGAACAGGGTTTTGCTAAACATTATTTAAAATATGCTATTCATGACACCCATTTATATGCAGATGGGGAATTTTACTTATCCCATTCTGCTGCACTGATGAAAAGTTAAATTAAAAAAGTCTGGAAGATAATATGGTTTGATCTACACCCAGCAAAATAAAAGTTTATTTTTGAGGATGAGGCTGAGGTTCGTGTTAAGGTTCAAAGGTTGTATCACCTCTCCTGGACTACCCCTCACATACTGAACTACCCTTCACATATGCGCACACACACACACATACACACACTACTTGAAGCCTTAGTCCAGGAGAACATAGATATAAATCTGAGAACATATTATGTCCTGTTAGCACCATGTTCTTCCTTATTCAATAAAGGTTAACTTGAAATTTTCACTGAAAGAACTCGGTTGCAATAAAAAATCTGACACATTGGCTTTTTTGCAAAAAAAAATGTTGTCATTGTTATTTCTGTCTGTGTTCATTTTCCTGGATGATTTTTTTAAAAATGTGAGTCACTCTTTTTCACTTGAAAAATATTTGTTATTTATCTCAAGTCTGAGAAACAGTAGTGAACTTATTTTTCAGGCAATTCCCTTATCTCATTTTTTTACATCAGAGGCCTCTTTCGCACTGAAATAGAGATGGGATGATTGTTGCTGACCTCAAAGATTTGTTAATTTCTTGTCTTGGCTGTTGTCTGTTAATAGATAATCTTTATTATTTTCTTCACAGACATGCACAATCAGCTATAACAAGCTAAAACTGCATCTTTGTTGAATTTACCTACCAGCTTGTTTCACGATTAAGTAAACAATACTCTAAACTAGCCATGGAGTATTATGACCATGTTTCTGCTAAGCTGTACATTTGCTCTCCTTGCATTTCCTTATATCACACTGTGGAATAATTCATGGCATTTCATTTATTACTTATAATCAGACACATATTGTTTCAGTGGTATTTAATTTAAATGGGTTTATTAATGTAGCGTTTAATGTTTAAAACATATTCTAATAAGAGAACTTATAATGCCATTCAGTATACCTGTTTCGGTTAAAGAACCTTGTGGCTTCTGCTCTGATACATAAAAAAACATAGTAGCAGATGTTTTAAGAAGCAGACATTCTACTTCCTGTTTGCAGGCATGTGGAATATAAACAAATTGCTTTGGATGAAGACAGTATTATGTAATGCCAGATCAATGAATATACAGAATTATAACTGGATCTATAATAATAAACAGATTGCTACATATTCAAGAAATGGATGTCAAGAAATTCACCATAATCAAATTTTCTTCATCTTTCTCATTAAATCAATGGTTATGGCATGGTGCTATTTATGTCATTCAACTTTCTAATGGTGAACAGCTTAAGTCCTTTCAGACCGTAGTATCTGAATTCTTTTTACCTCAAACTTTCCAGTTTTCTTATCTCTAATTGATGTCCTTGATATGCACTCAGATGTATCTAAGCTTGATGGCCCCAATATTAACTAACCCACTTCTTCAGCACATTATTAATGTGGCCACTGAAAAGAGTTCACTCTTCTTTACTCCCACCAACATCAATGGACCTACAATCCCATCATATCCTTTGCAGAGTGGTACAAGAGAGAGAGACAGGGGCATAATTACCTGAGGACCAAGTGGTATCTTCTACGGCCTTGCTTTTTCAGATTACTTCATTCCCAATATGGTGGCTATATGAAAGGAAAACTCTGCATAGGTTATTTTTGACCCATGAGCTGCTGTCTAAATAATATCTTTCAGTAGAATCTTTATGTTGGAGATGTAAGGATAAGAAAGAATCAGCCACATGGCTTCACATGTTTAAATGTACCATGTTATGCTCACATTGGGATCAGTTCTGGACACACTCAGGGCAGCTATCAATATTTACAAGTATGTCAAGGGAGAGACAAATTCTTTATGGATATACTTGTCAGAATTAGGCAGGCATCAAGTTTTGTACACCATAATTACAGCAGGAAATTAGGCAATTTCACATTGCTGGAGGCAAGACAAATCACTTCAGTTCCAAGAATATTTAAATATCCTACAACAGATCTATCATGCAGAATTATCAATGGCAAAAAGATGTATAAGGAGCAATGTTTTGCTGCCAGATGGGCAGAATAGTCAGACGCTCTGACTATTCCTACCATAGACCTAATCATCATCATCATCATCATCATCATCATCATTGGCCCCCTTTTCCCATTTTTCTACATGGGGTCAGGGTATTGTGTCAACTGGTGCTAACTCTCTTGATTCAGTGCCACACTCCTGCCTTATTCAGCATTCATGCCTGACTGTCACAGATCTTCTTTCACACAATCTATCCACCTCTTTGGTGGACATCCTTGCTTTCTCTTACCTTCTTCCTGTCTGTCCCAAATCTTCCTCACCAGATTGTCTTCTGCTTTTCTGCACATGTTTCCAAAGCACCGTAATCTGAGCTCTTTTATCTTTTCTGCAATTAGAGCTACTCTGGCTTCTGCTCTTATGTCCTCATTTCTTCATCCCTCCCACAGTGTGCATCTTACCACCCTTCTCAGGCACTTAATTTCCATCATCTCTAGCTTCTTCAACTGTTCTGCCTTTACTGCCTAGGTTTCTGTACCATACAATAGTACTGCTCTTACCACTGTCTAGTAAACCTTACTTTTCAGCTTCTTTGGCATTCTTCTATCATAAACTACACCTGACATTCTATGCCAATTGGCTACAGCCCCTCTGATTCTAGCTTTGACCTCTTCATTCAGACTTCCCTTTTCCTCAACCACCCCTACCAGATACTTGAAGTTGTTTACCTGTTCCAAAATCTTCCCTTCTATCTCTGTTCTCAGCTTCTTCTGATTTCCCCAATTTGCTGCCATTACCACTGCCTTATCTGTGCTTAGTTTCATCCCATGTGCCTTCAGTTTTGTATTCCATTCCTCTATCCTTTGCTGAAGTTCTTGCTCAGAGTTTGCCTGTAATGCCATATTGTCTGCTTACAGCAGCTTTGTTGATATGTCCCCCCTGACCTGTGTGCTAATGTAGTCCATCACCAGTATGAACAGCAGTGGGCTCAGAGCTGAACCCTTGTGCACACCCACTCCCCCTGGGAACCCCTCTGTGAGGCCAAACACTGTTCATACATGAGTCATTGGATCCTTGTACATAGTCTGCACTAATTCTACCAGTGTTTCTGGGACTTCAAACCACCACAGTACTGCCCAGATCAGCTTTCTTGGGACCTTATCATATGCTTTCTCCAAGTCTAGGAATGCCCAGTCAGACGCTGTCCTCTCTAGCTTTTTCTCAAGTAGCTGTCTCACTGCAAACATCGGGTCAGTTGTGCTGCATCCAGATCCGAATTCGAACTGCTCATCTCCCATCTTAAATTCTACTACTCTACTTATCCGTTTATTAGTCACTCTCTCCAGAACTTTAATGCAATGTGATAGGAGTTTGATGCCTCTGTACTGCCCACATTTGTGGATGCCTCCTTTGATCTTGTACGCTGGTATGAGTATGTTTATTCTCCAGTCATCTGGAGCACACCTTTCTCTCCATACTGTTATGAGTACCCTCGGGAGCCATTTCTCCCCTATCTCATCCAGCTTCATTATCATATCTGCTGTGACCTCATCTGAGCCTGTTGCTTTCCCTGACTTCATTTTCCTTAGTGCTGCTCTTACTTCTTCTAGGGTGGGCTCCTCTTCTTCTCTCATTGTAGGCTCTTTCAGGGGTAGAACAGCTTCTGTGGGGGTTTCTTCATTCAGAAGCTTCTGGAAATACTCCTTCTATCTGCCTTTGATGTCCTGTGGACTGGTGAGCAGATTGTTGCTGGCATCCCTTATGAAGGTTGTCTGACTATCTTCTTTATCTTTCTGTCTTTGCCTTGCCACCTGATATAGTTTCTTTGTGCCATTTACTGAGTCACTTTCCAGAAGTTGGTAGAGTGTCTCTGATGCCCAATTCCTTGCTATTGCAACTTCTTTCTTAGCTTCTTTGTTAGCCAACCAGTAGTCCCTCCTAGCTTGGTCAGTCTTTTCTATCTCCCACTTCTTTCTGCACTCCTTCTTTCTTTTGATGACTTCCTGGACTTCTGCATTCCACTGCCAGCTTTCCTTATGTACCTTATTACCTTATTTCATGTTGACTAATATCGCCAAAATGGGCATGGGTAGTTACTGGTGATAAGTAGGTTGAGGACCCATCCTACTCTGACCTACACCAGGGACCCATGTTAATAGCGGGTGGAGTATATGTGCCCCTATTGGCTAGTGTGCGCCCACTATAAAACCCAGCAGCCCTCGGTCAATTAGTTACTGGCTGGCCGATGTCTAGTTGTCCAGCCTGGGTTACCTGAGATAGCTCTGTTGAGCGAGAACTGGACATAAAATCAACCAACCTGCCAAACATGAACTGAGGATTGCTACACTTAATGTAGTTTCACTGACAGGATGCAGCTTGGAAGAGGACGATATGATGATACGGAGGAGGCCGGACATCCTATGTATACAAGAGGCAAGATGGAAGGGCAGTGCAGCAAAGCCACTTGGCTTGGGATCCAGACTCTACTACTCTGGAGGGGGACAGGCTAGAAATGGTGTAGGAATTGTGGTGAAAGAGAGGCTTCAGAAGGCAGTCAGGGATATCATCAGAATTAATGATAGACTCATGGCATTCAGACTCCAGTGTAATGAAATGTCAATATTCATAATCTCAATGTATGCCCCACAACAGGGTTGTGATAGTAAGGGAAAGAGTGCATTCAGACAGCAGTTGCAGGATCTATTAGATAAAGCAGGACAACATGAATTGGTGTTGATAATGAGTGACTTGAATGCATATATTGTGGCAGACAGAACAAGATATGAGGACTACCTGGGTACACATGGGTGGTGCAACAGGAGTAAAGAAGGAGAAGCCATTCTAGACTCTTCAGTCTGGCAAATGGCTTAATAGTAACCAACACATGGTTCAGAAAGAGAGACAGTCACAAGATCACATACAAGAGTAGCCAACATGCAACTCTGGTAGACGTTCTCTTAGTAAGAAAAAGGCACTGGGGTAGAATTCATGATTGCAAAGTCATCCCCAGTGAAACAGTCATCCCACAGTGTGATGCCAATGCACTGGCCTGGTAATCAAGGAGCCTCAGTCCTCACCACCAACACCAGTGAGGGACATGCACATTGGGAGGATAAAAAGTACACACACAGTAAAGTACAATTTCCCTTAAGAGCACACATAGGTCATCAGTCTGGGGCTGGTTTCTCCCTCTCTCTCTCTCTCTCTCTCTCTCCAAATCTCCAGTAAGGCACCCCACTGGCACAGCTATAGGATTAAGATCTCAGCTGAGTGGTCAAGCCAAAACCTCTAGCGCCCTCTCTGTCCAAAGAGTGCTTCAAGTCCCTGCCCTAGTAGCTGACACACACACACACACACACACACACACACACACACACACACACACACATGTTCATTAGCGATGCCCCCTTCTGCCCAGACTACAAGGTAGTACCAGTTGCCACCAACCAGCCTTACTTATCAGCTACTATAAGCCCCTTCCCAAAGAGTGACCAATTCTACTGTGCAATGTTACTGTTATCCAAATTGTAAGTGTGACCAACAGCAAGGCTATTTAAGAGTGGCTTGTACAGTGTCACCAAATACATATGCAAGTACTCTCAGGGCTTAATATCTCTAAACAAACCAACCACAATTAAAAGGTTTAAATATATTTAGTAATAAATAATAAAAGCACAAGACAATACTCAGTAACTCAACACAGTGACAACAGAGTTCAGAATCACAGGAAATACTTTAAAACAACATTGCAGAACAGTCTCACATAAATACAGAAAATATCTAGACTGATTTTATTATATTCCTATCTATCTCTAAGAGAAATACTATGATCTAAGTCTTACTTACAGATCCAGGCAAATGCAAGTGCTGAATGGATGTTTACAGGTCCAAAGTCAAGATACAAAATGCACAGACTCCCTCTCTGAGATAGTTCTTAAATTACTATCAAATATTTTGCTGGGTTATCTCAGATTACATTATTCTTGTTACGCCTGCCTTTAGTTCCCAGGCTAGCAGGAACTTAGAATTTAACACCTTTGTGTCAAAAATGCTTATCTGTCAGAAGTTTTTTCTAGAACTAGACAATTCAACATATTTTCTTAGAGTTTTGCTGTTTTCCTGTAGGGTGCACTGTGGTTACATTTTTGAAGCTCAGCACATAACATACAGTTTACTTACATTTGTAAGACAAGCTTATGGATCATGTTAATATTTACAAATGACACAGGATTATTTACAAAATTCTAGCTAGCTGGGCTGGCAGCCTCTCACACAGCATACATCACTAGTTGCCACACTCAAGATACATGTAATGGTCAGAAAAGGCTCTAAGGTCAACAGAGACCAGGCTGAAGATCTGGAAGTTGAATGGAGAGAAAGTACAGCAGTTCAAGGAATTCCTGAGGGCTCTACCACCCCAAGAATAGGAGGAAATAGGTGGAGTTGAACAAGAATGGCAGCACCTAAGAACAGCATGTGTTAGGACTACAAAAAAGATATGTGGCTGAGCCAGGTATGGAAATAAGGTACATAGATCTAATCACCCTTCCATAAACATCTTCAAATACCCTCCTAGTTCAGCATAAACCCCAGGCAATACCCTCCAAGTAAAACTTATTTTAAAAGGATGGGCACTAAGATTGTAAGGATCTTTACTTTAAAGGTATAAGACAAAATCTACTCTAAATGTCTCAAAAATATCTCAACACTGTTTCATTATCCTAATAGCATTGCTCTACTATTAGTGAGATTTTTTTTTTCAAATTGTTAATGTTTTCTGATATTTCGATGTTTAAGACTTAATGGTTTATTACCAGCATATGAAATAACTGCAATTAAAAGACAATTTAAATTTCACTTTGACTTAAGTTAACTGACATTTGCATTAGATCTGTATATATTGTAGTTCCTTTGAGAATTTCAGATATCTTCATGTTTATATGTAATGAGTATCGAGTTCTACATTTAAAATTATAGTAAATAAATTATTCCAAGAGGTATTCAAGAATAAATAAATGCATTGTAGCAGAACATCTGAAAGAATGATACTATCAAAAATGAACCTATGAACCTATAAAATAAAAAAAGAAAGAAATTCAACTAAGAGTGGTATGAAGTGAAGCTTAAGAGGATAATCTTGACATCTGCTTTTAGAACAACTTGGATATGATTAGTGAGACTCAGTTATAATCATTTTCAGTATATAGTGCTTTACTAGCTCTGTGTACTACCAGTTACAAAGAGAAACAGTGAAAGAAAAGAAGTGTAAGGGATCCAAGTGTTTCACAGCTTAGAAAGTTGTAACACACTAACTGTAGCCAGATATATCTTTGTAGCAAATAGAGCTTTAGCTGCTTGAGTGTACTACAAGACAAGGAGAAAAGAAAAAAGAAAGCTGTAGTGAAGCCTTGATTATGTAAAAGTTGTAAAAATGCTTTATTAAGTTTCGTACTGCAAAACACAAAAAAATGAAGTGTCAGTCTGAATTATTTTTATGACCTTTAAAGATGTTTTCACTTCTAACCACTGTTCTGTGGTGGCCATTCTTTATAAGAGTAGAACATAAACCACTGAAAGGTACTCAACAAAAGTCTTCATACATCAGAAAAGTCCCAATTTTTCCCAAATTCAGAGCATAATCATGGCATTTAATTAATAATAAAAATACTATCATGCTCGATTTGATCAACACTGTAGTTATTACACATTCATTGCCATGACTTTACTGGATGTTAAATATGCCATTGTTTTGTCATCAACAATTCCTTCTTAATTCTTATCATTTTACTACTGTAAGCAAGTCAACAATCTGACAGTGAACAGAGTTATGTAGCTGCTAAAGTCACTGCTGAGTAGATCATTAGCTGTCATTACCTCATTGTTATTTTGAAATTATCCTAAAGTTAAATGTTATACAGCCTAATTTTATAACACCTTATAGACACATTCTGAATTCAGTAAAACTTGATGAATCTTTGGTTTATATGGAAAGCATTCCATAAGTTAGAAGTGAGAATGAAGATTTAGTTATTTATTTTTTCTTTTTTAACTGGGTAAAGTATGCTAGCACAAGACTCTTTTCACATACTACCCATACCATAAGACAATACAGAACAAACAATATTAAGACAAAAATACAACTTGCTTGAGACTCCAAATAGCATAACAGAAGAACTCTACAAAATATGTAGTATACAGATGACATACAAGTGCAGCATATTAGCATCGACCATAAGAGGTATAATCAAAATGTGAATATTACGTATAAGAATATCAGAATACTAGTTGCTCACTTTCTGACATTGGTCAGGTAATATCAAATGTGGAGGGTCCAGCTGATCAGAAAAAAATAGCAAGTGTTATTCAGCAGTGAATATGTACGATATACAGGTATAGTAGTCTATGAAGTGTATGTGTACCCAAGTGCAAAGGCAAGACTATCTGTCATAACTATAGGTTGCAATGATAGCATATGAGATTCGGGAGACATAAATTGAAAGATGAATATTTAATACAGCACACAGTGATTGAAATTGTAGACTCATTTAAGAATGGTATATGGGTAGATCCAGATGTTTTTTCTAATCATATCAACCAATAGGTTAATTATATTTACCAAACTATAGGCTGTATAAAAATATTTATAAAGTCTAAGAAATCAGAAATGATGAAGTCATTGTTTGTTTGTTACATTAGAAAATTCGAAAAAAACAGCCACAAAGGTACCAATATAAACCAATAAGTCAATTCAAGGTACCACAAGACCAGGAATAAGTCGGAGTTCTTGTAAAATCCACTTTAATATAGGCACAAACACATGAATGCCCACATTAAAAAAACAGCATTTTCATTTAAATCACTTCATCAGATGTGGGTCAGAGAACAAAATAATGGCTTTTATAATCCTTTGTACAGAACGGTAACACTTGACAAACTTTATTGCAGAAAAGTTCCCGACTCTCTGATGAAGCCCTGGGAGCTACAAGGTGAAAGTGCTTAGTCTTTTTCTGCAATAAAGTTTGGCAATAAAAGTTTTGTTTGAAATGTTCAAACATAAGGGATTTCCTCCCAAAGATGATAAAGAAAGATTGACATGGTTAAAAGAGGTAGCTGCACTTGTTATAAGCCTGTATTATTACAAGAAGCTTGATAATTTTTATTTATTTTAAAGTAAGGTAACAAGAATGAGAATGTGGGGCATTTAATGTTGCTGCAAGTCACAGGTCAGATTAAAAATGTAAAAATAATGAAAAAATACAAATTAATTCAGCTACAAATGATTGGTAGGATGCGTTACTATATTTTATTATGAAAGGGATCATAGTTTCAAGCATTTGTTAATAGCATTGAGGACAACGACAAAACAGAATGATTTAAGACACAAAAAATAAGGGATGTGTACAAGCGTGGAGAATGTCCGTGGCACAATTACATGGCTGATAGTGCATGTTTTGTATATCCTTCTAATGTGTATGCTCATTTATTTTATTTTTTATTTATTTTACATTTGTTAACCAGAGGTGTCTGACTGAGCCGAAAAGGCCCCTTTTCAGCAAAGGCCCGGGGAGAAAAGCTCCACATAGAAAAATTACAGATACATTTAGACATGATCAGTATACACACAAATTACAAAAGACATGTTTTTGCAGTGGTATGCAGCACATCAACAGTTACAGTGGAGAGAACAAACAAAATAATATTAATTTAAAAATAAAGGTACTTAATAGATTTGTGGTGTACAGCTGACATTTGGAAAATAGTTAGAATACATAGATAGTACACAGGTACAGTACACACATTGTAGATTAGCCAGTGTTTGTGAGAATAGTTTTCAATCTTAATCAAGTACTCTAGGTTTAGTATGTGTACCTTATCCGCTTTCACTAGCCTGGGGAGCAATCATGGCACTGCCAACTTTGCTTGAGACGTTGCCTAATGAGGTACTTAAAGGAGGCTTTCAATGATGTGTTTTGTATGCTAGTAGGGACAGAGTTCCATTTTCTAGCCACTGAACTACTATATAGTGCATCTCCAAAGCTATTGTAGCTGTTGGTGACTTCTAGTAGTAGTTTGCTTGATGATCTAAGAGGCCTTTTGGCTGAGTGATGTTGTACTAGGTTTTTGAGGGCAGGACACTTACTGGGGAGGTAATTGAATGACAGAGGCAGAGCTGATTGTAGGTCAGGAGGTTGGGCAGTCCAAGCCAGTGGAACTATCTCAAAGCAATACAGTGATGAGTTCTATATGTGCAATTTGCAGCAAAGTGGGCAATTCTGTTATAGCAGACTTCCATTTTGCTTAGTTCAGTTTTGTTGAGATTAGTCAGAATGGGAGATGCATAGAGTAGGGTGGATAGAAGTTGGGAGCGAGCAATGGCTGATCTTATGTTGTTGGTAAGAAATGGTTTGATACGGTAGACTGATCCCAGTTTGGCATGTACTTTTTTAATAGTTAAGTTGAGATGACTATCAAATTTTAGGTGGGAGTCTATGGTTATTCCCAATAGCTTAGCCTGTGCCACTGGAGTGATTGGAGTAGCATTTTTGGAGTAGATAGTGAATTGACTGTTATCAGTGTTTTTGTTAGAACTGGTTATAATCATAAGCTGAGTTTTCTTTGGATTGAGGGTAAGTTGGGCTTTGGTTAGGTAGTTTTCAACGTCAGAGAATGCTAGTTAAATTGTTTGCAGGAGGGTGGGAATGTTTTGTGCAGCACAGATTAAGGTAGTGTCATCTGCATACTGAATGATAGATGCATGCTGTGTGGAGGTATGGAGGTCATTTGTGAAGATTCTGAATAGTAGTGGTCCTAAGATAGAGCCCTGTGGGACTCCTATAGTTATGGGCAGCTAAAGAGAGAGAGAATTTTCTCATTTCAAACTTGGTACCTGTCAGTTAAGTAACTTTGGAACCAGGTAAGAGTGGAATTTGATAGGTGATATTGGTTTAGTTTGTTTAGCAGGATTTGGTGCGAGACTGTGTCAAATGCTTTGGACATATCCAAAAAAAGAGTTGACACCTGCAGGCCTTCATTTTTGAGACGGTTTACTGTGTCTGTGAAGCAGAGGAGGGTTGTAGTGGTACAATGCGCAGGTCTGAAACCATGCCTAGTAGGAGACAGGATGTTGCTATCTAGGAGATATTTTAGCATCTGGGTATGGATGCATTTTTTTAAGATTTTGCCCAGAGGAGAGAGAGTAAAGCAATTGGTCTGCAGTTATTAAGTTCAGTGGAGGTCCCACCTTTGTGTATGGGTGTAACATAGGATATTTTCCAGAGTTTGGGCACATAGTTTTCAACAATTGATCTGTTTATGAGAGTGGAGATTGGGATAGCAATAGTATCTGCTGTGAGTTTCAAGAAATAGCTGGGGAGTAGGTCAGCTGTTGATGAGGTTTTTAGTTTGGAGAGCATGCTTTTGATTGAAGTGGTGGAAACTGTTTTGAGGGTAAAGCTTGTTTTAGTGTTATTTGTGTTGGGGGGGATAGTGAGGAAGGAACTGTCCTGTGATATTAAGGATAGAATTGAGTTCACAAAGTGGGTGTTGAATTGTGCTTCGATGGGAACTTTAGTGTCAGGGGTGGTTGGTTTGGGGGGAGCCTTTTGGGTGGATTTTAGTAGCTGGTTTACATTTTTCCAAAATTTTTGGGGGTTGTGTTGGTATTTAGTTTGTAATGTCATGTAGTAGGACTTTTTGTCCAGCCTAATGCATTTTTTTGCACGGTTGCGCAGTTCTTGGTACTTAGTTAGGCTTTGTGTTTCTTTGTTTTTTTTATAGTAAAGCCAAGCAGTGTCTCTGGACTTGAGGATTTGTTTAGTTTCTTTACTGAGCCAGGGGTTTGCAGAGGTTCTAATCTTGATTTTGCACAATGGAGTGACAGTGTCTAGGTGTTGTAGAAATGTTTTGTTGAAATATGCTACAGCGTGGTCAAGTGGGAGGGTTTTTAGGGGGGGGGGTCCAGTCACAGTTACAGAGTAAAGTATTGAGGACCTCAGGAGATAATTTTTTTGTGTTTCTAGTTTCTAGTGGATATATAGTTTGTGGTTTTGCATATGCTTGTTCTACTACATATAAAGTATATTATGTTGTGGTCACTTAAGGTGTCTGAGAGACTGCCTGCGTGGGGGTATAATGTGGGGTTGTTAGTTAGGACCCAGTCAAGGATGGATTCCCTTTTAGATTTTTTATCACATCTAGTTGAAATTTGGACTAGCCGCTGGTAGCCATAGAGATTTATTAGATTACTTGGTGGTTCTGATATGCAGGTAAACCAATCTAGGTTGAAATCCCCCAGAATAAGGGTTTCTTGTGAGTATGTGGAAGAACACCAGCATAAGAAGTCTTCAAGGCTACCAGGTGTATTACCAGGTGGAATATAGATCACAATTGTGGTGATGGCCTTTTTAGGGTGAAGTTGAAGTTGTGAGATAAGTATGTCCCAATTTTGGGGGGAGGGGTAGAAGTTTGGTATTTGACTTACAGTTAAGTTGGACTTGCACAGTAAGGCACTTCCATCCCCTTTACAAAGTGGTCTGTCATGTCTAATGATATTGTTGCCGGTATGGAGAGCTTCTGAGTTAGCTATGTTTTTATTTAGCCAGGATTCTGTTAAAGCAACTATGTCTGGGGAGTATTGTGCTATTGTGGCCTGGAGTTCAGGTATTTTATTTCTGATACTTCTAATATTAATATTTAGCATTAAAAGATGGTTGGTTTTGCTGCTGTTGCTGATTTGCCCAGGGATGAAGATAGTGGGGGTATTATGTTCTGACATTTGTGTTGGAGCAGTTTGTGTTGGACCGGATGGATTTGGGCCTGGGTTTGGGAGGATATTCCCACTTGTGGTGAGCTTGGTGTTAAAATGGTGATACAGATGTTGGAGTTTGGTGAGGAGTGTAAGTATTGTGTTTTTTTTTGGAGTTGGAATGAGAGCATATGTGTTTAGTTCTGAATTGGTCCATTATGTAGTTCTTGAACAATTGTGGGCAGATATTACTATAATGTGTGGTGTCTGTATATGAGAGTGCATAATGTAGTGTTGTGCTACTAAGTTTAGGGATATTGCTAGAGTGATATCTTGTGGTGTTATAAAGAATTATGAGAAGACAGACTAGACTTAGTTGTGTGATAGTCATGGTTATAACATTTAAGATGGTACTAGGTGGGTTCTGAATAGGAATTATAGGGTTGCACTATATGTGGATGGGTAAGTAGTGTGAGTGATGTAAAAAATGCCTAATGGGAATGAGAGTGATTGGGAGTATTTTGTGTGGAGCAAGATGGTGTGGTATAATGTGATCTGACTTGAGGAGCTGTGATTGGTGGTGGTGGTGATGTGAGGGAGAGCTGTGATTACTATAAATGTATAGGTAGTGGGGGTGGGAGGTAATAGGGGGCAGGGCAGGGGAGCGGAGAGAGCCAGAGTGTTAGTGAGGGTGAACGGAGCGGTGCAGAGCCCACCAAGACAAGAGTAAAAAGTAAGAATTACTTTACAAATCTGAACACTTTAAACAAATTCCTGAGGTCTAATGGCTTACCAGCAAGCAGAATGCAATTGCTGAAGAGCACTTGTGTCCTGGTGGGAGACTAGAAATTTAAAGATGGCTCCATGCTCAGCAGGATTCTAATATAGACTTAATATTGGGGGAGGAGATAGCACAAGTGGTGTAAACCAGGTAGAATGCAAAGAAACTAGAGAGGCAATCAGTGGAAAACTGTCAGTGAAGGCCTCAGAGGGGGTAAGTAAGAATTCAAACTACCTGTAAAGTGAAGGAGAGAAGAGACAGCAAACTTTATTATGGTTGGGAGTGTGTCTTCACATTGACTTGTTGATTAGTGACTTGTCCTACTGGATAAAAAACACTACTACAGTAGGCTACAGATGAATAACCAAAACAATCCTCAAAAATTCTGGGCTGGGATCAACAAATTACTGTATCCAGGTAAAACATCAACACCCAACCCAGCTGCCAACTCAAATCAAACCCCAGAACAGGTTGCAGATAGTTTCAATCATTTCTTTACTGAAACGATTCAAGCTCTAGCCACCCAACTACCTCCAAGTTCCCTTGATGAAATTAACACTAAATCCAACAGCCAAAACCTATTCTGCTTTCAGCCTGTATCAACCTCCTTTATATGCAAGCTAATCAAAAAACTAAAACCCACCACGCTATCTGCTGACCAACTCCCAGCTGAATATCTACAAATGACAGCAGATGCTATTGCCTTTCCAATCTCTATCCTAATCAACCGGACCATATCAGAAGCCAAAATTCCCAATATCTGGAAAACATCTTATGTGATTCCATTACATAAAGGAGGTCCCTCTACCGAATACTCCAATTATAGGCCTATAGCCATACTCTCCCCACTTGCTAAGATCATGGAGACATGTATACATAAACAACTTATGCAACATTTACTCCAGAATGACCTGATGGCTAATACCCAACATGGCTTTTGGCCACATCATAGTACAACCACTGCCCTACTGTCCTTTACTAACACCATTAATAATAACCGCAACAATAATCGCACCTTGTCTGCCCTCTTCCTAGATCTTTCCAAGGCTTTTGACATGGTGAACCATCAACTAATGATTAAGACCCTGCAAACTCTCAGTCTACATCCCAATGCCCTTCTCTGGTTTAAATCCTATCTCAATGACAGGCAACAAGCAGTCCTCTGGCAGAATAAGCTCTCAAATCTATTACCCAACACTATCGGAGTTCCTCAAGGCTCCATACTAGGACCACTACTGTTTTCTATCTTTATTAATGATCTCCCTACTATCATACCAAACATCAGCTGTATCCAATATGCTGATGACTCCACCCTGATCTGCTCTGCCACATCTCCAGATGACCTAAAAATGGATACTCAGGCTACTTTTACTGTTATAGAAAACTGGCTATCCAAACGTCGCCTAATACTAAATCCAAAAAAAAAACAAAATGCTCATATTTCCACCAACCTAAAGGTCTATACCTTACTCCTTTACCATACAAGCTAATGATGGGACAGTCATTTCCCCGGACCCCAATACCAAACTACTAGGTGTCAATTACTTAAAATTTGACCTCCATGTAAACCAGACAATCAAATCCATCAACAGAAAACTTGGTTCACTCTACAGAGTTAAAACCTTCCTTACCCCCATAGCTAAAATAGCCAATGCACGCTCGCACCTACTCTCAACACTCCTATATGCCTCCCCCCTTCTAGCAAACATAAGTAAATCTGAACTAAATAGACTTACTACCTGCTATAATCACATCGCCAGGTTTGCTACGGGCTCTCCTTTCAGAACCCATCACTGCATTAACCTCAAACAGCTCAGATGGTTGGAATTTCCCAGTCTCGTCAAGTGCAACTTTCTAATTTTGGCTAATAAAATCCTAAAGAACCCAAATAACACTCCAGCCCTTAGTAACGACATCCTCTTCCATAAAAACACAAGACTGCTACGTTCATCCAATAATTTACAAATACAAACAACTAGAATTAACAATACTGCTGGCATGGCCCTATTTGCAAATTCTGTAAGCAGAACCTGGAACAAACTACCAGGTGCCATTACCATGCTCTCCTCCCCAGACCTATTTAAAGCCTCAATTAAACAACATCGGGAACTAAAATGGATATGCCACTGTGACAAGTCTGACTAAAATGAATATGCCACTGTGACAAGCCTGACTAAATCAACATAATGTATGTAATTACTTAGCTAATTTGATATTGTTTATCTACTACTAACTTTAAAATGGAAATTTGTAACATTGACTGTCTGAATCTACTTCTACCTGTATTCCCTTCTTAACTACACCTATAACTAAAATTATAATACTATATATAATCAATGTTTTTCTTCTTTCTCAACTGTTTTTTGTTCTTGTATTGTGTCTGGAGCTTATCTCCCCGGGTCTCCGTTGAAAATGGACTTTGATTCCAGTCGGACTAACACGGTCAACAAATGTAAAATAAAATAAAATAAATAAAAATAAAATAAAATAAATTAGTAACCAGTTTGTGCACAGATTAGAGTAATGAGATACAGTAGCAATGAAGGGGAGTACATAGAGATGCAAATAAACAGGTGGGCCTCCAAGTGATACAAACTAAGGCAGAAAGCACTGAGCAGGCTGTTTGATGGTTAATTTAGTCACAGGGATCTGAATTAAATGTATACTGTCTACTGGACAGTTAGGCTTACTGCACTAGCTGTTGGTGGGGGGGGGGGGACAAGGCTACAACAGTCAGTTTTATTAGCACACTGAGAACTACTAAGAAATACTGCTAATGTGACAGCTTCACTCTCATAAAAAATACAAGTTGAATGCCAGCTGGGCTGCTAGTCATGTTTGAACAGGAATATGAGTTCAGGCATGCAGCTGTGAGGTGAGCAGGAGGGAGTTTAAGATTAGGTAGCAGGAGATGGATTTTAGTGTTGGAAGCAGGAGGGGAGTTTTAGGGTTAAGGAGCAGGAAGGGAGTTTTAGGTCTAGGGAGTGATCGGGGAATTTTCATTTGAGAGATGAAGTTTTAAGGTTAGGGCTCTAGGAAGGAATTTTAGGATTAAGGAGTGATCAGGAAATTAGGTTTAGGAAGGAGGTTGGAGTTGTAGGCTTAGGGAGCAGAAAGGAAGTTTTAAGGGATAGGGAATGATCAGTGACTTTAGGGCTAGATATTAGAAAGTAGAGTTTTAGGGTAA
Source organism: Protopterus annectens (assembly GCF_019279795.1). Taxonomy (NCBI): domain Eukaryota; kingdom Metazoa; phylum Chordata; order Ceratodontiformes; family Protopteridae; genus Protopterus; species Protopterus annectens. The sequence continues at coordinate 687,682,487 of NC_056731.1, forward strand.
GGGACCGAGGAATTGGGTTGGGAGCTTGGTGGGAGTTTTAGGTTTAGGGTTTAGGTTTTGTTGGGCTATGTAGAAATGGGAGATCAGGATGGTGGGAGTTAGAGCAAGTGAACCGTGAGCTATTAATATGCGCGCATCTGTAGTAGACACTTATTTCTTTACATGTTTACATGCCTTCTTATTCACTAAGTTTACTAGCCCAGTCTTATACCCTACTTGATCCTCTCTTTTCCATACATAATAACTTTACCATCAAGGATTTACATCTCCTTTCATTACTGATAGGATCATAGGTAAGTACAATTCAATCAATCTGCAGACCAGTCTGCAGGCCATTACAAGCCTAGCCAAATGTCCCTATTCAAAAGTACATTCTCACCTCAAGGAGGTCAAGACAAGCTAGACCAGGGAGAATTTGAGGCTGGCCATCCTATTATGCAGGTTGACCAGGGTGCTACACTGCTTAACTTGTAGTGATGTTTATTCTAGAGGTGAGGGATATGCTGGGATATAAGTCTGTCAAGCCAAAGTGTCTTATTTATCTGCTGATGTATCACTTGTTCTGTGACGAAATAATAAGTCAAAGATGGCTGATTCAATCATGCTTCAAAAGTCTAGAAACAAATATCCATGAACAAGTCTAAAAGGGATTGAGTATGGAGAGAGGGCTGCCAGTCTGTCCGATAAATAAGATTTTTGAGGCCACTAATCCTTTTAGTTATCTCTGAGGTCTGTCAAGAAGACTGATATGCTTAAACAAATACATATCAAAAGGTAGATTATATTCAATATTTGGTCCAATGAAATATAAGTAAAGAGGGTTAAGCCTTCTTTGGCTCCAATAGAGATGCCTTTGAAAACTAGATGAGCCAGAAGGAAGCTTTTTGAACTACTGTAGATACATGATAAATTAATTAATGGATTAATAAATATACCTAATCTCAATGGACCATTTGCAGGCACAGCCCCAGTGAATAGGATCACATAAGAAATTAACAAAACATATTTACAGGTATAAGGATATGCTATAAAACCTATACATATTTGTAGAAGCAAAAAATATGCTACAGCATTTAGTTCAAGAAGCAGTATATGATGATCAAATGATAAAGAATGCAAGAGTGCCTAGATATTGCGCAGCAGTGTCTGATTGGAGATTTGTGTCACATATATTGTTTGTGAAAATGTTTTGTTTGCCAAAATGAACCAGAAACCATGCTACATTCCTCAATCCCATTATATATCATAATTGATAGCAGTTTAAACCATTTTTCAACATATTTTTGTCCACTTCAAATGTATAATCCAATCCTAAATCAAAGTGTTTTTGTCTGCATAAATCACTCTTGCTGTTATTGCCATATACTTGTTGCACTCCTTACAAATAATTCTTGTTGCTATCACTATATGCTTTTTATACCCATTGTACTATTTTCTCTTTTAATTGCCAATTATCCTGGGTTGTGCATAAACAGGGTCTTTTGAACCGGAAACTTAGTTAATAAATACATAAACAAATAATAAATGTGAACATTCATTTAAAACATTTATACATGTATAAACAAAACAGTAATAGTGACAAGTAAAGTGAATGAAACCACACATTTACTGATAAGTACTTTAGTCCATAATATGTTAAGGCAGGACTTCTTCAGACAAAATACCATACAAAGTGAAGTCTTAAAAAATAACAATTAAAAATGACCAGTCAAATAAAACAAGCAGTCATGACACAATAACATTTAGTAAATCCCTTAAAAATACAGTTATCAAATTAATATATGTCATGTGTTGATCTCCTAACTTTTAAAATAGGCTTAATAACCTTGTTTAAGCATAGAAAAAGATTGACAACCAAATTAACTGCCAATAAACTTCCTTATTGTCCAAAATTGAATCAATCCCCCAATAGCATTCTGAATAACTTTCCCTAAGACAAAATAAATAAACAAATAAATAAATAAATAAATCTCTTAAATGTTTATATTTGGATGAATGCCTACAAAAGACAATGCATAGATACTTCCTTTTATGTGAATAAAATTTACATGAAAATATTTTTCTTAACTGTCTCTCTCCAAAATAAAATGAAAAAAAACAAGTTATATATGATGCAACATAAACCACGTTTGTATAGGCAGAGGTTAACTAGCTTTACTCTCATGAGTAAATTTTCATCTTTAAATTTCTAGTCTCCCACCAGGATACAAGTGCTCTTCAGCAATTGCATTCTGCTTGCTGAGCACACTCAAGCAAATCTGCAGTCTGTGGCTACCACTCCACTCATACAGTATAAGAAGGAATCAGTACTGCAAAACTAAACAAGAATATACAGTTTGAGCCTCAAGAGCAGGGTCAGTCCACCAAGGCATTCTACTTGTATTTTTTATGAGAGTGAAGCTATTACATTAGCAGTATTTCTTACTAGTTCTCAGTGTGCTAATAAAACTGACTGTTGTAGCCTTGTGCCCCCCCCCCCTCAGCTAGTGCAGTAATCCTAACTGCCCAATAGACAGTATTATAGACAATAGACAGAGCCCCTGGCTTTGAGACAGTTGTTTTTGAGCACTTGGGATCAATCACCTGTAGTGAACCTGTAATGAAGATGGGGAAAAGTGAGAAATGGATGTATTATAATGAGTGCATAACTTAGCAGAGAAAACACTATATGGAGGGTAATGTGTTGTTGAGGAGAGAAGGAAGTGAGGTGATATCTAGAGGTATATAATGAACATTGTAGTGCATAATTAAGAACCCTGTGACAAGTACTGACACAGAGTCTGAATGACTTTCAAAACACTGATACTGGAAGGATTCATTTCAAGTTTTGTTGTTGTTAATTGCTTTCTTAATATCTTTGAGAGAAGTAACTGTCACAATGTCTTCAGGGAATTTGTTCCAGTGTTTCTGCACAAGATTAACTAAAGGTCTCTCAGCAGTAGCAGTTGTGTATGGAGGTTTGATAGTAAAGTTTGTGTGTGATTTTTATACTGATGAATATGGATAAGGAAGCAGGACTAGTGGAACTTCTAGAAAATGCACTTATATTCAAAATGTTAACCTGAAAAATAATACTAAGACAATATTCTTGCACCCTTGCATCAATTCACTTAAATATAATTATTCAACAGTCACACAACCACTGTGAAATGGCAAAGCGTTATTTCAATAAAAGTTTATTTTGCTACTCTCTGCAGCATTTTAATGCATAGTAAATAATATGTATTACATGTTCAGTTCAAACAATTATAAATATTGTACCTGAAGCATCCTTACAAATAAAAGGAACAAAAATAACAAACTAATCTGACAGCTATGTAAAAAAGATTGAATGTCCTTTGTTAACTATGTGAAGTCCTTCTTATAGGAATCAAGGAGCCTCAATCCTCACCAGTGACACTGGCAGGGAATGTTCTCTTACAACTGAAATAGATATACACACTATTTTCAGATGCAGGTCTCTGCATCAAGCACAATTTCCCAAAGAACACACAGGGAGCACACTAGTCCTGGGGCCGGACTTCCTTCTCCGAGCCCCAAATAAGACTCCACCTTTATCTCTCAGAAATCAGTGCTCTGTGTCCCTGTTCCATGTAGCTGACACACACTCTTTGAGATTTGATTTTCACACATACACACACACACACACACACACACACACGCACACACACACACACACACACACACACACACACACACACACACACACACACAGGAAAGGCTGGCACAGATTTACCCAGTATGCCACCTCCACCCAGACTATAAGGTAGATTCATTGCCATCAGCCAGCTACTTTAAAGCTCTTACCAGGATAGCCAAAGTACTCTTAGTAAAATTAATACTTATACAAATGGTAATGTTTGACTAAGTGGCAAGATTTTTCAGGAGCATGAAGCCACAGTGCCACCAAATAAATGCAATTGCTCTCAAATGTTAAAATATTTTCTAAAAGACCAATCACAATGAAATGTATAAATACATTTAATAATAAATAAAATATAAAACATGAAAATACTTAATATCTGTTTACAATAAACACCAGAGTTTCTGTTCACAGGAAATATAAAGCATAACACAGATGGAAAGACTCAGACAGATACAAAACAACAATACTTTTATCTAATCTCGCTATATTTTCCTAACTGACTGAAGAATTTCTGTTCTCTAGTTAAGTTATTTACTAAAGCAAGGCAAGATGAAGTGGGTGAGTGGTCTTGCCGATTCCAAAACAGAGTGCTGTATGTTACACTGTCACATTTCTCACGAGTAGCTAAATACAATTTCAGTGCTGGTTACAGAATGACATAACATCTGGTCATCTGATTCTGTAGTTCCCACACTACCCCCCTCAATAGAAGCTCGGCCAAGATCTAGCACAGATGTGTCACAATACATACCTAGGACTTTGCTAAAGCTTATTCCAGCATCTGGAGACAGTAAAATAATTCCAACCATTTCATCCTTCTTGCAGAGACTAACCAGCCATTCTCTGGCACCTCAGATAGCAATTATTTCACCACTAAGGACAATAAGGGCAGAATCCTAGGCCAGACATTGTGTTTATGGCTCCATTTAGGCCTGTGAGATAAAATCTTTACGGCCTAAACCAAGTCATTTAATTCCAGGCTATTTTTCCTAAGGTTAGCTGGGCTGAGCTTAAGCCCTTCCCTTCCAGCATCCTATGTTAACATATATATTTCATCAGTTACACTATAGTCTGACATCCATGTATATTTCTTTTATGTCCAGCAGGACCCACTGTTGACAATTTTTTAACACAAGCAGCTTTATAAATGCATTTTTAACACAACCATCTGTACAAATCAGTTTGATATTCAAATGACATATAATTCTTTACAAAACTCCAGCTAGCTATGCTGGTATATGTTACACATGTACTGCCCTACTCTCTCTGGCATAGCTGGCACTGCCTTAAATTATCACAAACTAAAAAAAGATGTTGCTTACAGTGTCATTCAGTTTGCTCACCAAATTCAATGAAAGTTCTGTAAAGGAAACTGCATTGATCCCTATAAATATATGCAATTTTAGTTTACTTGTTTATATTTTGCTATTTTGTATTTTTTCATTTATTAACCTACATATGTGCACATTATATCATGTATCATATCACTCCACACAGAATATATAGTACACTTGTATCATTTGTTCCAATTACCAAATTTAGACAGTTATACTTTCATTTCTGTTATGATCATTATCATTTTCTGTACAATACATAATACTTGCAACCGGTCAGAGTTTCATACATTCTGCAATTTACCTCAACATTTATTTATTAGGAAACACTATATAGCATTTATTTCCTGTAATCCTCATACCCTTTGCCAGGAGCATGTCTCCACATATTCTTCGTCTGCATGTATATTTTCTAAAAGCTGTCATTCAACATTAGTGATGTCCAGACTTTATGATATAACCCTGCTTGTGCCCCTTTCCTCCCTGTCTCTCACTCTATCATTTTCTTCATTTTCTCTTTTACTTGCTCCATACACTTTAATCTTATCTCCATTTATCTACCTCATCTTTTGCCATTGTTGTCCTGTTTTCTATATTCTAAGGACCTCTATCTCCCTCTTCATTTATTTCTATTAATGCTCCGGTTTTCCAAGTTCTCAATATTCTTTATTAATTCACCTTAAGGTGAGGAGCATTTTTTTCTCATATTTTTATTTGTTTTACCTTCCTCCTTCTCCCCTGTAAGACATACCCAACAACTTACAGTCTGTTTCATAACTGTCTCTGTTCCTGCTGTCTCTTGTGTATTCTACTGCAATACCACCACATATGTAAGATATTAGTTTTCACCTATCCACCGCTGCAACATTCCACTTTTATCAAGTTCCTAGCTTCCAATGAGTGTTACATCACCTATGCAGTAATCTCCACTTTGTATCATGTTCATGAGCAATACCTTTTAGCAAGTGATATATTTTCCAAACTCCACCCACTGACAAATCACAAACTCTTTTTCCCATTTCTCTTTAAGTTACTCAATTTTATCCATACACCTAAATATCGCTAACTCCAAAGTATATTTACCTTTCTCTTCATTTATCCATGTAGTCCATTTCTCCTTGCAGCACAAATATTTTCTTCTGAATTTCTATCTCTCTGTCTTGCTTTCTCTTCTTTTTATTTTAGTAATCACTGTTCTATATAATAACCATTCCGTTTTGATAACCATGCTTTCTACTCAGTTCAATTTCTCCTACCTATCTTTTTTTTGTGCAACTGAAATATCCTTAATTCATTAGACACCCTTTTCTTTCCATTATTTTTACATGTTCTCTAAAAACCTTGTCTTATTTACATCTAGAAAACTTAGTTTTAATGACCTCCACCAACTGCATCTCTGTTTCCAACACATAAATCTTTGAAGCAGTTTTGTCATTTGCATTTAAGTATCTTTTAAAGTTACTCCTCTCACTCTTTCCGCCAGATTTCTCTACTGATTCCATTTCATTGTTTCCATTTACCATTCTGATAACCTTTCATCTGTTTTAACAGCAACATCATATCTACTAAACTCCAGCAAACCAAAATTATCTTCTCCATTTAATGTTAATCTAACTCCAGAACACCTTTTATTTTCTGTTGTCAAAAAAAAATATATATATATATATATAGCAGACTTTTTTTAGCTCAACTATACCTTTGCCAGCTGGATTTCTTGGAATGAGTCATAGCAAATACAAATTCAAAAACATAGCCATGGTTTTAATCACCACCTGCCTTCCTGCAGCATCACCACCTTCATCAGCATGGAGCACACAAGCTTTGTTATATCACAATGCAGTAGTGACAGAGCCTCAGTTACAATCAGTATGGGAAACCTAGACTTTATAATATCATAATACACTAATGTCATAGCCACCGTTACAATCAGTGTGGAATTCTACAGGCATTGTTACAATATAATACTGATGTGCCAAAGCCACATTTACCATAAACATGGAACACACAAGACTTATTACATAAAAATGCAGTAGTGTCGGAGTCTCTTTTAACATCAGCATGAAAAAACAGGGTAACTTACTTCATAATACATTAATATCAAATCCTCAGTTTCTATAAGTATGTCAAAAACAGGCACTGTTACACCATATTAAAGTATTGTCAGAGCCTCAGCTACCATCAGCATGGTACAGCAAGCTCTGTTACATCATAATTTAGTAGTAGCAGGCACACACTAACCATTAGTCTAGAACACACAACCTTTGATGTCCTTTGTAGTCAATGTTGCAGTACTGATTTTTGGGTCTTCCTGCATTCAGAAGCCCACAATTAACCTGATGTCCATAACTTTTATATCAACCCTTGCCGACAAATGTCTAAAGAATGATGTTGTGACATCAGAGTATGTGAAGGGTGTCATCAGCAGTTCTTTATAGCCATGCAGTGCAATGCACTTCATGTGTGGTCAGTATGCTTACAGTCCATCAGTTGGCTCATTTTTTTCAGAGAACATTCTTTTTCCAGTCAGATAAGTACATCACTGGGGAAATTTCTCTGCTAATTTGCTATTCTGAAAAGTCAAAAATTGCTGAATCCCACAAATAGATTTTCAATAATTTCATCTGTCCTGCTTGGGGCATCAGCATGACATGTCTAACTATCCTGACTTTGCAAAATTCAGTTCAAAAACTATATAACCTGGGCTACTTTTTCGCAGATTACTTTTGTAGCATAGTCTCAGGCAAGCTGCTCTTTCTGGGTTCAAAGACTCCATACATTTCAGCGCCATTCACACCAGGAGTCTAAACCTACCTGCCCCTCCTGTCCACCCAATACCTGGCCAACCAGAAGGCATATAAGCCCCTTACCTAACTGGTGCCATCTTTGAATCTCCCAACCTAGCTCAATACCAACCACAGACCAGATCAGAGTGTGCATGCCATGTCAGGCTGTATGTACTTTTTGTCTGAAATGGTTTCATACTGTTCCCTGTATAATTATTAAAACAACTGTAGTGCCAGCATTAGAATGATCATATTGTACTTTTTGTGAATGCATTAGAATGATCATATTTTACTGTTTTTGTGCCTGCATTAGAACAATCGCACATTTTATATGTTAATTGCTGTTAAATTGAACTAAGTAAGGGCTCAAATAGTAGGTGTGCGGGCTAGCCGAGGCTCTATCCCTGCAATAAGGCATAGCATAGGTTGGATTTTTTAAAGAGACAACAATGAGATACCATGCTAAAGCGGCAGTTATGGTGCCAAGGGTTTGTTTGTTTTAATGCTAGTCATGATTACAAGCGGAAGCCTTTTCTTACATGTAATTGTTGCATGGTTGTACATTTAGTGCTTTGCTGCCTCTAGAAGCATTTCAACAAGTGTGTAGCGCATATACATCTACTGCTCTTATATTTGTTTCAGTTCCTAATGCACATAAATCTGCTATTTCATATATGTAATTTCAGCTGTTGTAGAGGATAAAAACGTTGCTCCTGTATATTCTAATCAGTTTTACTAACTCAAAACACCAGTGGGAGTCAGAGAATTAATATTTGCTAGTTTTCTTAGTAAGGCCTGATAGACGTTAAATTGCTAGAGTAGCAAGTGTTAGCTACACCTGTACGCAATGCACTCCTGCACTCCTATGTCTAAGTAATGCTGACAAGAAACTTTCTGCATTTACTTATAACTACTACCTTACTATTAACAGTTATATGGTAGTACTGCACTGTAAACCTCTGTATTACTACCTGTTACATCCTTATTTCCTTTTTTCCACAGCAGACAGTCCTCTAATATTTGTACTGCCAGCCCGGATCCTGAATTAAAACCCCACGGACCCAAACTCAACAATACATAACTTGTGGCCAGCTAGCTAAGCAGTCAAAGTGTATGTCTTCCTATATTATTGCTAATATTATCTAACAACTAGACTGTAACCAAACAAATGAAAACCTGTTAGTGGCATATAAACACCTCTGAGTCGGCCGTCCCTCCTTCCTCCCCAAGTCTACCACTATCAGGCACTATTTGTGTTCCAAACAGCCCCTTTTCAGCCCCTAGTGAAACAAACACTCTATTTTTATCTAATCAACATATCCCCAGCCATTTTAAATACTCTAAATTTAACTGCAGTGTAAGCAGCTTTTTAAAAGTGGTGGAGTCTACTCTACACCGACCCCTTTGGTACACAACAGCTCCATTACTTACAACTCAGGGCTGCTTTTTCACATATTACTTTTTTAGCATTGCCTCGGGCAAGCTGCTCTTTCTGGGTTCAACCCGATCCATTCACCCTCGTTGCATTCGAGCTCACTCTGCTCCTCTACCCTACCTCCATTCCCACCCACCCCCACTTTCCTTACATTTATAACTAACCAAACCACACCCCTCATCCCTTCAGCCAACTATACCCATTATTACCAAATCACCACCCCTATTTTTCCTCCACCTATCCCACTTCACTAAGGCCCACCCACCATGCCCTGACTCTCTTTCTTACTATCCAACACTCTCCTACTCCACTTTCTCTACTGCTTACATAACCCCACCTCCCCCCACTCACACACTGTCAATTGCTACCATTCACCTACTCTCCCACTATCCCCCCTCCACCAACACACCCTCACCTATGTTGACATCAGCCCACAGCTTTACAACACACCAACCTCCCTACTCTTACCTCCCAAACACATACACAATCACTGCTCTAATCCCTCAAGTCTCAGATACATCAAACTAACCAGCAAGCTCAGACAACTTTTTCTACACTGTATAGCACAACTTAAACTCCTGGCTGACATCCACCCCAACCCAGGACCTTAAACCACCTCACCCACCCATCAGTCCCCTCAGCTGCCCTACAGACAAAACCAAATCAGTTTACTGCACACCACCATCCCCTCCCCTCTTCCAAAAACTAGCAATACAGACCTGCCCTTTATCAATTTCAATCTCTGCAGCATCCTAAATAAACATACAGAATTAGATGCTACCCTAAAACCTACTCACCTGACATTGCTGTAATAACTGAAACATGGTTAAAGCCCAATATTATAGAAAAAGACATAACTACTGCTGGCTGCAACATCATAAGACTAGACAGATTGAACAAAAGGGGTGGTAGTGTCAGCATTATGTTTAAAGACACCCTCAAAATTGAGCAGGTAAACTGAGCCCCACCCAACCTACCTAACTCTGAAATCCTAACAGCACACCTTGAAATAAACCAAAACAAGTCTATAATTATCATAACAGCCTATACCCCCCCGGTAACAGCCTACCCACCACTGAAAATCTACTGTCTTGGGAAGCATCAAATTTAAACAGGAAATATAATCCTAGGTGATTTCAACTTAGATTGGCACTCCTGCTCATCCACCAACCCCTGCCACTTCATAAACCTCTTCAATTTCACCCAAACCATATCCTGTCCAACTTGGATAGGCAAGCATTCCAATAAGCAGTCAATCTTAGATTGGATACTAACAAACCCAACTTAAGCTACCTAGCTGGCTCCCTTCCTGACTCTCTCAGTGACCACTCCCCAACCTTCCTGTACAGAAAATGAGTCCACACTCAAAACAACATAATATATAAATTCATCCGTAACAAGAAAAATTTCTCCCCTTCTACTTTTTACCTACTACTCCAACAAATGGACTGGTCACCACTTAGCACACTCTCTCTTGATCATGCTGTTCAGTACTTCAACGATACCTTTCTTAATATACTAAACAATCTTGCCCCCACTAGAAAAATTAGACCGAAAGCTAAGAACCTATCCTGGTTAACAAAAGACACTAAATTACTAATCAAACAAAGAGACAGAGTGTGGTCAATTTATCACACCACCAAAGATAGAGCAAACCTCATCAAATATCAACAACTCTGAAACCTAACTAAGAAACAAATAAAATCCAACAAGCAAAACCGCTTCCACACATGCCAACAACAACATCAAAACATAAACAATCTCAGAACACTTAGATCCTCTAATAAACTTATGCTAAAGGTTATTCAACCCCACAATTCCCATGCCACCTTTCTCTACTCTTTCAAAATTTCCAAGCTCCAGAACAATCTTCCTCAAACCATAGCAAAAAATCCTATCACAAGTTCAAAGAACTCCTAAAAGAACATTTAGCAAACCACTGGCTTTGCACCTGCCAAATACCTGGCTAAGCCTACCCACTCCCAACTATATCTCCTAACTTTACTGCTTCTTATCTCTTGCTTAAGCCCCTGGTTTCTGTTCTTACCATCTATGTAAATTTCTTTCAGTTTTTGTCAGCTACTAGTTTTTGGGACAGTGGTCCTAGACCATCTTACTGATTCTTACATCTGTATTCCATATCTACCACTGTTATATGTTCTGTATACAACTTTATCTCCTAATTCCACTGTATATCCATGTATTCTGTGTACCTCCCACTATATTCATCTTTTATAGTAATTAATATTGCAAGTTTCATTACACTGTGACAATGGCTCAAACTTATGCCTATAGTCATAGTATTATAGAAACACAAGTTCACTAGCAGTATTTTCCTGCAATTTTGTTAACTTGTTTAATTATGTTTTAGTACTATTTAGTCTGTAACTGTTAACTGAATATCTGGAGCACTTCTCTCCGGGGTCTCCACTGAAAATGGTCTTCTGGCCCAGTCGGCATAACCCGGTAAACAAATGTAATAAATAAAAAATAAATAAATAAATAAAATATAACATAAGGCTGTGGTACTAACCACCCATATGGAGTACTACACTTCCATTTCCTCTTTGGCGTCATAATCCACTGCTTCCACAGGACTACAGCAGAGCTCTAGGTGTTCATATTTATCCCTACTTAGATGACTGTCTTGTTCAGGGATGATCCATATCAGACACCCTACATGTCTTACAGATTATCATAGGCTGCTTTTAGAATGTAGGTCTTACCTTAAATCCTCAAAAAGCTCAAACTTTTTATCAAACAAGGATCCTCCTTCTGGAAGCCCTCATAGATTTGGTTCAACAGAAAGCCTTCCTTCATTAAGACAGGATTGCATTCTTGACAAGTTATCTGACTGATCTGCTTCCAGATCAGCTCATCACTACAAGAGAATTCCTAAGGATACTGGTGTACATGGCATACTGCATTCTCATGACACCATTTGCAAATTTAAATATGAGGAAACTCCAGTGGTTCCTGAAAAAATTTTGGAAATAGCATTCACAATCCCTGAAACCATACTGCCTCTCCCTCTATGTCTAAAATATGAACTGCCATGGTAGATGAATGCCATACAGAGGAACCCATGGGCAAATTTCACTTTACCAGAAGCAGAAAAGACCACCAGCACAGACAGTTCAGACATAGTTTGTGCAGCCCATGTATGTTTCCTGAAAGTGCAGGGAATTTTGCCCTCAACAGAGGAAGTTGCATATAAATTAGAAAGATTTACTAGCAGTCTATTTGGCTAGAAAAGCATTTTTGAAAGGTTGGGATTTTAAACCATCTATTAGTATGCATATGTTGAAATTAGCTCTATTACCACATGTAGCATGATATTCTATAACAATATAATAACAGCTGTGAATGAAAAATTGTATTGTGATGTAACTTACATTGATTTAACTTCAGCAGTTAATTGGGTCATACACAAAACACTGATCAATAAATTAGAACAACTAGGTATTGATGCACTCTTAATAAGATGGATAGCTGTATGATAAATAAATAGGACATGGCAAGTGTGAAGACTGGTAGAGAAATGTGAAGGCTGCCAGCCTAGCCAGATAGAATTGTGCAGATATGTATGTCATTTGTAAATATAAATGTAAACTACAGGCTTGTTGCCTTAAATATAAAGAAATACTGTTACATGTGGAACTGGAAATAAATGTGACAACAGTGCAGTCTACTGACCAAAGTAAAGCATGTGGTGACCCTTTGAAGTAGACAGTGGTGCCAAGGAGTCTTGATTAAGAAATTATTTCTATTGTTTTAACCAAGAGTTAAATTGTTAGATTTAAAAATGCAAATGTATTTTTATTGCTCTGTTTCCTGACCAGCTGCAAGATAACAAAAGGGATATGTTAAGAATGTAAATGCAGTTAATCTGTCAGCCTGGGAACACCAGGGAAGTGTAAAAGATGATGTAATATTTATCAGAACTGCAATAGCATTTTAAACAGAGAGAATCAGAAGGCATTAAGCATTTTTGTCTTGATCATCCAACTCACAACACTCTGCCTTTTGCCTTATGTAAGTTATCTTAGACTTGTGTTTTCTTTTAGGGATAGCTAGAAACTAGAAAGATTAGACTAAGTGTTTTTTTGTGATGTCAGAACTGTACCACAGATTTATTTTTTTAAATATTTCTGTGTGATCTCTGATCTCTCTTGACTAGCACTGACTGTGTAGTAGAAAGTATTGTCTTGTGGTTTTAATTATTTATTATTAAATAGTTTAAAATCTTTTAACTGTGACTGGTTTGTGTAGAGATAAGTTAAGCTCTAGAGTACATTGCATGCTTATAATGATCCTGTAACAAGTCACTCTATTAAGCTTTGACTGTTTAGTCATACTACCAATTGGATAATAATATTGCACTGTAATAATTGGACACCCTTTTAAAGGCCTTTGAGTAGCTGATAGATATTAGCTGGGTGGTGGCCTGGACTTTCCAGAGGTGTAACAGGGTACTGCAGAACCTGTGAGCAGTGCCAAAAGGTAGGCAAGGCAGGAGACAAGGTGAGAGCTCCTTTGATAGTTTTGCCTGTGATTGAGGGAACATTTCAGAGGGTAGCTATGGATATTGTGGGTACTCTGAGTACCCCATGTTCCACAGGGAAAATGTATATCCTAGTGGTACTGGATTATGCTACACGATACCCTGAGGCAGTGGCTTTGTCCTCCATTGAGGGAGAGAAGGTGGCAAATGCTTTGCTAGATATTTTCAGCAGGGTAGGCTTCCCAAAAGAAATACTGACTGACAGAGGTGCCACTTTCATGTCCAACCTGCTAGCTTGTCTGTGGAAGTCCTGTGGGGTGAAGCACATGAAGACCACCCTTACTATCCCCAGACCAATGGTCTTGTTGAGAGGTTAAACTCTACAATCAAGTCTATGCTATGGCCATTTGCAGATCAGTTTAAGAGGGAGTGGGGCAAATATTTGCCCCACCTGTTGTTTGCTTACAGAGAGCTTCCCCAGGAATCCACAGGTTTTTCAACCTTTGAGTTGCTGTATTGGCATAGGGTGAGGGGACCACTAGGTTTAACTCAAGATGAGTGGGAAGATGAGTGCGAGTCTCACAATGAGTCTGTTGTAGCATACATCCTAAACCTCAGCACAAGGCTCAGGGAACTCATGGGCTTGGCCCAGGAGAACCTGGCAGAAGCCCAACAACAGAAAAAGGTGTGGTATGACAGGAATGCTTGAGCTAGAGAGTATGCTGTGGGGCAGCAGGTAAGGGTTCTCATTCATGTCAGACACAACAAGCTGCAAGCAGTTTGGGAGGGACACTATAGATGGTCAGTGGGGAGTCTTATTTTGGGACCTGGAGAGCAAGGGAGCAACCAGCCCTGGACTGACTGTGATCTCTGTGTGCTCTTAAGGGAAATTGCACTATACTGTGCACATTTGTTAACCTTTGCTCATATATGAGACACCCTCTCTGGTGTTAGTGGTGAGGATTGTGGCTCCTTGATTGCTGGTCCAGGGCACAGGCATCAGCTTGGGTGGGACCCTATAAGGTGGTAAGAAAGGGAAGTGATGTAAATTACATGGTGGAACTGCTAGGCAGAAGGCAGGGTCACAAATTGTACTATGTTAACATGAAGCCTTACCATGATAGGAAGGCCCTTGTGCTGAGCATTTGCAGTGGATTGCAGGAGGAGTCTGAGGGAGATCTGGGGACTGATCTCCTCAGTGAGGCTCGGGCTGACACCTCAATGGAAGGGGTATCAATGTCCCAGCAGCTATCTCCTACCCAGGTTTGAGAAATCTGAGCAGTGTTGCAGGAATTTGGGGACACGTTCACTGGGAAACCAGGGTGCACCCACCTGGTGCAGCACCAGGTGGACACAGGACCCCAAAGGCCTATTAGGCACCCTGCCTGAGAGAGTCAGACAGACACTGAGGGAGGAGGTACAGGAGATGTTGAAACTAGGGGTGATCCAAGAGTCCAAGAGTTCCTGGGCCTCCCCAGTGGTGCTGGTGCCAAAGAAGAATGGCAGCACCAGGTTCTGTGTGGACCACAGGAAATTATATAGTCACACAGAGTCGGATGCTTACCCCATGCATAGGACAGATGGGGCCCTAGAGCAGCTGGGTGGGGCTAAGTATCTTACAACCATTGATCTTACCAAGGGTTACTGTCAGGTGCCCTTGACTCCCAGTGATAAAGAGAAGTCAGCCTTTGTGACTCCTTTTGGCTTGTATGAGTTCGCAAAGATGCCCTTTGGGATGAAGAATGCCCCAGCAACTTTCCAGAGGCTGGTAGATAATATCCTAGCAGGAGCAGGAGGGTTTGCCCTTACTTACCTAGATGATATTGCCATCTACAGCCATTCCTGGCCAGTGTACCTTCAGCATGTCAGGGAGGTGCTGGGCAGACTACAGAGGGCAGGATTGACCATTAAGACAAGCAAATGTCAGGTGGGTATGGCAGAGGTCTCCTACCTAGGACATAGTGTGCGGAGTGGTAAGATAAAACCAGAACCTGCCAAAGTGGAAGCCATTCAGGCATGGCCTGCAACTGTTACTAAAAAGCAGGTGAGGGCATTTTTAAGGACAGCAGGGTACTACAGAAAGTTCGTCCCCAGTTATAGTACAATAGCTGCTCCCCTCACAGACCTGAAAAGGAAGAACAGACCAGATAAGGTAGTGTGGACCCCAGCATGTGAGCAGGCATTCCAGAAGCATAAAGATGTTTTGTGAGGACCCTCTGTGTTAGCCAGTCCAGATTACAGCAAAGAATTTGTTGTGCAGGTGGATGCTTCAAACCATGTGGTGGGGGCTGTACTTAGCCAGATTTCTTCAGAGGGGAAAGAGCACCCAGTGGTTTATCTCAGTCGTAGACTCCAACCCAGGGAGGAATGCTATGCAGCTGTAGAAAAGAATGTCAGGCCATAGTGTGAGCACTGCAGAAACTTCAGCCTTATCTGTATGGAAGGAAATTCACTGTTATGACAGATCACAACCCCTAACATGGATAAGCAGAGCCAGCCAGCAAAATGCCAAGTTGCTAAGATGGAGCCTGGGGTTGCACGCATATGATATGTCAGTGCAGCACCACAGTGGGAGTAGCAATGCCAATGCAGATGGGCTCTCAAGACAGGGAATGGGTTAGGTACAGTCAGATAGACCTGACCTTCTCAAGCGGCGTTTCTCAAGGGGCACTTGAAAAACTAGCTTGAGTTCTCTGTGGGGGAGAAATGTGAAGACTGGTAGAGAAATGTAAAGGCTGCCAGCCTAGCTAGATAGAATTGTGCAGATAATTCTGTTATTTGTAAATATAAATGTAAACTACATGCTTGTTGTCTTAAATGTAAAGAAATACTGTTACATGTGGAAGTAGAAATAAATGTGATGACAGTGCACTCTACTGACTAAAGTAAATCATGTGGTGACCCTTTGAAGTAGACAGTGGTGCCGAGGGGTCTTGATGAAGAAATGATTTCTATTGTTTTAACCAAGAGTTAAATTGCTAGATTTAAACATGCAAATGTATTTTTATTGCTCTGTTTCCTGACCAGCTGCAAGATAACAAAAGGGAGATGTTAAGAATTTAAATGCAGTTCATCTGCTAGCCTGGGAACA
This sequence comes from Protopterus annectens, assembly GCF_019279795.1. Taxonomy (NCBI): domain Eukaryota; kingdom Metazoa; phylum Chordata; order Ceratodontiformes; family Protopteridae; genus Protopterus; species Protopterus annectens. The sequence continues at coordinate 687,699,280 of NC_056731.1, forward strand.
CCAGGAAAGTGTAAATGATGATGTAATGTTTATCAGAACTGCAATAGCAATTTAAACAGAGAGAATCAGAAGGCATTAAGCATTTTTGTCTTGATCATCCAACTTACAGCACTCTGCCTTTTGTCTTATATAAGTTATCTTAGACTTGTGTTTTCTTTTAGGGATAACTAGAAACTAGAAAGATTAGACTATGTATTTTTCTGTGATGTCAGAACTGTACTACTGATTTAAGTATTTCTGTGCGATCTCTGAACTCTCTTGACTAACACTGACTGTGTAGTAGAAAGTATTGTCTTGGGGTTTTAATTATTTATTATTAAATATTTTAAAACCTTTTGACTGTGGCTGGTTTGTGTAGAGATAAGTTAAGCTCTAGAGTACATTGCATGCTTGTATTGATCCTGTACCAAGTCACTCTAATAAGCTTTAACAGTTTAGTCATACTAACAATTGGATAATAATATCGCACAGTAATAATTGGACACCCTTTTAAGGGCCTTTGAGTAGCTGATAAATATTAGCTGGGTGGTGGCAAGTGGTACTACCATATAGTCTTGGTAAAAGGGGCACAGCTGGAGAACCTGTGCCAGTCTTCTCTAGAAGTGTCTGTGTGGTTGTATAAACTCTTATCTCAAAGAGTGTGTGTGTGTGTCAGCTACTTGGGCAGGGACATGAAGCACTGGCTGGACAGGGAAGGTACTGGAGATTTTAGCTTGCCCAGCCGGCTGAGAGCTGGACCCTATAGCTGTGCCAGTGGGCAGTCTTATTGGGGAATTGGAGAGCAAGGGTGCAACCAGCCCTGGACTGACTTTGATCTCTGTGTGCTCTTAAAAGAAATTGCACTTTACTGTGTGTATTTGTTATCCTTTCCTCATATATGAGACACAATCTCTGGTGTTAGTGGTGAGGACTGAGGCTCCTTAATGGCTGGGCCAGGACACGGGCATCACAGCAAGTACCATATGGCAACTGGAAGGGTGAAATTCAAGGTTACAGTCAAGGTGTCCCACAGGGCTGTATCCTAGGTCCATGCTTGTTTAGCTTGTATCTTTCAGAACAATCCTTTTCATCTGAGGTGTTCTACAGTCTGTATACAGATAACTTAAAAATGGGTAAACTGATTACATGTGCTACAGATAGGGCACACCTGCAAAAGAACTTGACTAAACTGACTGATTGTGTACAAGAGAATAATATGCTGACAAATACATCAAAAATAAGCATATGAGTTTTTGAAGGCATACATTGAAAGGTGAATATTTAAAACAGCACACAGTGATTGAAAGAGATTTATTTAAGAACTTTGGTATGTGGGTATATCCAACTTTGAGTTTTTTGAATTATATCAACCAACTGGTTAATGATAGTTATAGAACTATAGGTTGCATAAAAAGATTTATAAAGTCTATGAAATCAGAAATGATGAAGTCATTGTTTGTTGTTTACATTAGACCCAAATCTGAGCATGGGATAACAATATGGAAACCTTATAAGTAAACAAGCATGAAAGCAAGGAAGAGGGACAGCATCCACATGACCATAAGTCTGCAACATCATCTGCTGTTAGCCATGGCCATGTCCAATCCTGCTCCTGTAGTGGCACTACTTCCACTGTTTCATCAGTGGTTGAGGTGTCCACACCCTGATGTGGTAGGCCATGGGGTCATTGATCTGGGAGTAGACATTAGGACAGCTGATTTCGCTCATGTTCAGATAACACCAGCACATCTGACCATGGGCATGGGCATGCCAGTGCAATTCCTGACAGAGACAGTTCTCGTGGTCAGGAGTAATGACAATTAACTGATACCTCTACCATGCATGGCTCACACGTGTCCGATATGCCAGGACATAGACCAAGCACAGAACATGGCTATGTTCATGCAGAGACTCGCACACACAAATTTCACATAAAGTGCCTGCACAGATATATATATATATATATATATATATATATATATATATATATATATATATATATATATATATATATCTATATATATATATGTATATATATATATATATATATATATATATATATATATATATATATATATATACATATCTATATCTATATATATATACACATAACAGGTACGTAAGGCATTCATGAGACTTGCAGATCATTCTACCTCAGTGGCCATTTGATAATTAGCTACATTTCTGCCTACCTATCTTTCACATTTGCAAACACTCACTACCCTTCGTGTCAAACTTGGCCTACTGCCCCCCCCCCCCCAACAACACCCTGTACAAATGAAGGTAACTATGCTGTTAACTTGTTTTTATCTTCAGGATTCAGGGATACATATGTATTTTTCTGATGTACTGGCTGTATAGCTAACTGAGTGCTTAGTATATGTATTAGTGATACAATTTTGAAACTTTTACTGATTTCTTACAGCCTTTTTACTATTGTGATTACTACCTTGAAATTGATGATACATCAGTGAGGCTTATTGCTCCACTTGTGAGAATGTAGGAATAATTAATAATTTGACTGATTTTTCTATTGTGTATATTTTTAATGCATGAGGCATGTTAGCTGATAAATGGCAGAAATCTTTCAACATTAGTCAGTTTTGTCACATATTGATATCATTGCTGGACAACTCACACACATTCTACTTGGGTACATTTTCAAGTAACAGTGTGAAAATATCTGCCATTTAATTTCCTATTTCAGGTTCAACACTTACATTAATAGTCCTGCAGTCAACTGTTGTAATTCAGGGCTGACTCTATCTGATGTTAGCAGTACACAGCCATTGCACAGGTAAGTATAAGTTGTGAGCATTATCTGGCATCAAATTTAATGTATGTATGTGAATAGGATGAAAGTTGTACCCCTTTGGTGTGCTATCCATTGCCTCTCTGCCAGGGCAAAGGCATATTGTGCACATCTACATCTACCTACACCCACAGTAGCAGTTGGTGTTTCCTTCTCTGAGTCCTCACCTGCATGTGGCTGTGGTAACTTGCCAGTAGTGGTGGAATGTGTGCTTTTTCCCCTTGACATTCCTGTTATAGCTGTTTTCTCAGGATAATTTTGTGCAGGATTGCACAGACATTGATAATTTCACACAGGTACTGGAATCATACTGCAGGGCACCCACTGATGTATCTAGACACTGAAACCTTAACTTCAGCAGCCCAAACACATGCTCTATGATTTTTTTTGTTAGAGTATATTCCTTATTATAGCATTTCTCTTTGGGTGTGTGCGTGTGCATTTCTGATGGGCATTATCAGCAATGGCTTGAGTGCATACTTGACATCCCCAAGTAAATGGCCTTGTGAGATATCTCCCCCAGAAAATCTCTGGTACAGCTGTGAGGTGTGCCACATATGGGAGTCGTAACTGCTGGGGTTGCCAGCACACACATTCAGGACTGATTCCTCTAGCATTACACACAACCTGACAGTTAATGTAGTGGAAGCTTTTTCTGTTTATGTAGACCCTTCTCTGTTCCCCAGTGTGCATGTAGGCTATGGCACCCCAAGACTTCAGGGAAGTGTGCTGTGGGGTAGAAATCCTGCATAACTGTAGCAATGCCGTCTGGGGTATGGGGAAAATATATATAGTCACTGGCATGCTGTAGCATAGCATTCAGGAATTGCTGTAGGATCCTGGATGCTTATGCCTGTGACACCACCAGCATGTCCCCTGTTGGTTTCTGGAGGGTTTCTGTAGCTAAAATTCTGAGTACTACACATACCTTGATCTCCACAGGTATTGGTTCCCCCCCTCAGTTTACCCTTGCTTTCAGTTGAGGACGACAGAGATTGCAGAGTTTAAATACCCTTCTCCTTGCCCAAGGTTTATCATCGTCATCAGCAGCAGCAGCAGCAGCAGCAGCATAGACTTGAGCCTATTGTACACACACGTGCAGAAGAGCAGCAGCAGCCCCTCACATTCTTTCCCTCTAGTGAAGTTTCTGTAGCTGTATTCCAATAGGCTTTGGAATTTGAGGCAAAAACCTACACTAAGTGTATACAGTTGCTTCATGGCTTGTTGAATATAGCTCCACCATTTTGAATTGGTTGATTATCATACAATTCAGCTGCTTATGTTGTAATTAGCATTCCAGAATGTTTACCAATTTTGTGTGGCTTTACACACTGTGTAGGGCTGCTTACTGACTGCAAATCAGCCCGCAACCATGTGCACATCGAGTCATGTATGGTTTACTGAATCCAGCCCAAAAATTCTCCACAGAAAATATATTATCGGTTGGTTTACACTACTTTTAAACTGACAGAAAAAAACAAGTGCTCTGTTTTAAAAGTATATCGCAGTCTTGAGACAGTCCACTAAAACACAACACTCCTAGCTTTAAAATAACTTTCTTGATGAGGAATGTAGTAAGACATCAGTAAATATGAGGAAATGGAAGTTTTTTTCCTAAAAGGAAATGATCTGCCTAGCAAAAGAAAGTACAAGCCGACCATCAATCCTCAAAACCCTAGTGTGTCATACTCTTCAGCAGCAGTAAAGCTCTGAAGGGCTTCACACCCAAACTTGTCTTTTATTTAGCTCAGCTTGAGCTGCTTGACAGTTTGGGTGCAAGAAAAATGCTCTGATGCTTTGGAAGTTGGCTGTTATATCCTTGGTAGGATATAACCCATTTACCTAAGGCTACTGCAGTAATAATGAAAAACATCAACACTTTTTTTCATATACTTGATGTTACATATTTATATACTAGCATCCCTTATCAGGCACGTCATGAAGCTATTGCTTTTTGGCTATCTGTTACCAATTTATATAATGCAGCATCTAACCATTTTGTTTCCTTATGCATCAAGTAATTATGCTGTTCTCAATTGTTTTTATTTATATAGACACTGTTTTTTTATAAAATATATTGAGTGCCATGTGCTATTAGTAATGTCCAAAGATTTCTTGCCTTTGTAAATTCAAATGCCCTGGAGCAGCTAGTCTGCACTCCTGCTCGGGGAACAAATATCCTAGATCTGGTACTCACAAATATGGGAGAGTGCTGAACCTCCCCCCCAAGGGATGCCCTTACTGGTAAGATCAGATCACAAAGCAGTCTCCCTTGAAATACAGGTAAAATTAGTCCCCCCACCTAACACCAAAAAGTTTAAGAATGTCACTAAGGTAAATTACCTTCTATTAAGGGTAAGTTTCCAAGCTTCCTCAAATCCAGAAAACACAGAAATCTTGCAGAGGTATACATAAAAGCCCTATACAACCATATAAACAGCTGCATAGAAGCAGCAGTACCAGACTGAACTAAGCTCAGGTCAAAGTGCAAAAACAATCCATGCTGGTGGACCACTCGTATTAATAGGTTGTACAACAAAGCAAAGAAAATCCTGTTAAACAGTATGAGGGAATGTGCACAACAGAGTAAATAGCCCCTCATTAGTCTAAACAAGTTTATCAAGGAACCAGTCAAGTCTCTGAAAGCAGACTTTGAGGTAAAAATCGCCTCCAAAGCTAAGGATAACCAAAAGGCATTTTTGAAATCTTAAGGGCAACAACCAACAATGTGCAGAATTAGTTGCAGATGGCATCACTTATACTCAGCCGGAAGATATAGCAAATCTGCTGGCTGACAAATTCAGCTCAAATTTCACCTCTGTATCACTCCAGTTCTCCTTTAAGAAATATCCTGCACCACTCCCCTGCCAATTATCACCAAAGAACAGGTTGCCACTACACTCTCTAAAGCTAAAAACATGGCTTCAGTGGGGCCTGAAGATATACCAGGTTGCCTCTCAAACAGATTAAATCAGGACTTATCAGGCTCATTCAGATCTCTGCTTTAACCATAGACTCTAGACTGGCTTTGTCCCAGTAGAGTGGACAGCAGTCATCCCACTGCAAAAAGGGGGACCATCTACTGGTCCGGGAAATAATAGAGCTATAAGTTTGATGGAAAGAATAATCATGGACCTAATAATTAATGACATAGGAAACTTTCAAAGACTAGACCCAACCCAGTTCGGCTTTGTCAAGGGAAGGCCATACCTACTGAATCTAATGGATTTCTTTGAGAAAGCCGCTAAGGCCATGGATGACAGTAAGACAGCATATCCCACCTATTTCAACCTGGCCAAGACATTTGACACAATTCCTGACTCAGGTATTATAAATAAGCTCACAAAACTGGGCATAAATCCCTACACCAAAGGTGGATAACCAATTGTCTCATGGACAGGACACATGTGGTTAAAGTGGGTGAATCCAGATCCAGCAAGAGGATATTTCCTAGTGGTGTGCCACAGTGTCAGTACTGTGACCACTCCAGTTAGGAACATACTTCTCTGAAGTCAAGGTTAATGTTGAGGGCTTCTTGATGACAAAGTTTGCCAATGACTGCAAGCTCAGGGTCATCACTGAATGCCCCAGTGGTATAGATATCCTTGAGGAGGGTCTAGATCAGACAAATGACTAAATGTGAAAAAATGCATTGTCATACTTTTTGGGAAGTCAAATACCCCTCCAAATTACAACATCAATAGCACACCACAAAGACTAGACTCATAGGTGAGAGATCTAAGTACACAGATAGATAGCAGCCTGAACATTGACTGCCATGTCTCCACAGTGGTGAGAAAGTCCTTTTATCTGGCACAACTTATAAGTAAAGGTATGGCATCCAGATCCAAGGAAATTATGGTTCCACTGTACTCAGTCCTCATTAGACAAAAATCTAGTACAATGTGTAATTTGGCATGAAACTGACTGGGCACTTGCAGCAGCTGGATTTACCTCAGAGATTCCTCACAAAGAAAATACAAGGTTTAAACAACATGAACTATGTGGATAGACTAAAAGCCCTATCCCTTTACTCTGTCTCCTACTGAATATTAAGGGGTGACCTATGCCTGATTTACAAGGCACTCACAAATCCAGCCCTGACGGAGCTGCTACACATCCACAAGTCAAATAGCATGAGGGTCACCTGATCTAGGAATCTAAACTAAGTTAGCAACTCAAACAAAACATGTTGGAGAGACAAATGTGTGTCTCAAAGATCATCCCTTCTTTGGAACAGGCTTCCTATTCACATTAAACAGATCCCTTCTCTGGTCCTCTTCAAACGCAATTTGGATCAATTGATGGGGAATCATAAATTCACATCTGGGATAGTGTTTATGTCCCTTATGGAGACAGGCAATCTCTAAGATACTCAAGGCACAGAAATCCATACCATTCTTTTGCCTCTAGGGGCCAAATATTGGGTAAATTTGGTTATATTGGATAGGCTTGTAAAGGCCCTTAAACTGTTAGCCTAGTAATATCCTATGAACCTATGATCCTATAGACTCTGCACATCAATTACCATTAACATAGAATTCACTGGCATTGTTACATCATAATACATTAGTGTCAGAAATTCATTTACCTTCTAAGGTATAAAGACTTATAAAGGTGCTTATTCATAATTAATTGATGTTTGTGTTGCTTTTCTATGCAACAGTACTTCTCAAAGCATATCCCCTGCAGTAGTGTACTTTTGAACACTAGATGGCATCAGCTGCAAAGGGACATAGGGAAAACACTGGCTGGTTCATTTTGTAACTGTATATGTCAAAAAGATAATCAGAGGAAATACATTAACAGTGTAATGTCTAAAAGTGTAATGCTTTAGAATGTCAGATCGCTGTGACTTCATTTTACAACTTTTTTTATCAAAACATCTATGGAGTCAATATTAATGTTCACTTTTTAAAATTGTAATCTTCCTGTCGCTGGAAAGCAAAGTAATTGTTGTGTGAGTTTTGCCAGCTTTGTATAACTGCAAGTTTCACTAAACCACCATTATCTTTCTATTCTAGGGATATTTATAATATGAAGAAGTTATGATTAAAAACAGGCGATTATATGTGCTGCGTAGGAAAGCAATGAGTTTGTGGGTTAAATATCAATATATTAGTTTATCCAGAACACATTGTCATTAAAATTTTTGTCGTAAACAAATTTTGAACTCCATCAGTTCTCTAGATGCCTTTCTCTATCTTGTTAAGATATCTGATTATTTTGGTGTTCATTTATATCTAGACTATCTAGTTATCATAACACACATATTTTACTATTGTTTTGTAAGTAAATACTGATGTTGTCGCGATACGACTGAAAAGTTCTTATATAATTTTATATTTCACAACAGGATTTTATGTGTATATATATATACATATATATATATATATATATATATATATATATATATATATATATATATATATTATATATATATATATATATATATATATATATATATATACATATAGTTTAGATTCTTAGTTAGGTAAGATATGATTTCATGCAGTGTGATAGCTAAATGTTTGTGTTATTTTAGTCTTGACATAAGGAGAGATGAAACAATATATCAAAATATATGCTCTGAGATGTTTCCTTATTAATTTGAAAATTACAATACCTATGGTAGTTGATACTCCGCCCATCTTACAGGAGTCTAACACAATACTTCAGCTGCCCAAGAGATGCTTATGATAAGGAAATGTTTACATAAGCTTTGAGCATAACTTGAAGAAAAGATTAGAAGAAAAGAAAATAGATTTATAGATTATATAATAGTTATTTCCTACATAATTCTAGAAGTAGGTAAGATAATATCTAAATTATGGTTTTATAATAGATTCAAAATATAATGAAAAGATGAAAAAGAAGAAACATTATAAGATAAAAGAATTCTTAAAAATATAATTTTATTATTAATATCTTTTTAGAAATATAACCCATAACTTTTCTGGTATAATTATTCCTATTTATTTATTAACTTTTAACATTTACCATTTTATTTTTATTTTATTTTTATGTATAAGTAATCTATTTATAGAAATGATTGAACTCTAAGGTTGCGGTCATAATTTAATTATTTAATAGACTCATAGCAACATTTATACATCTTGGAGAGTTAATAGGTTCCTAGTTTGTTGGTTTAATAATATATTAGGTAGCTGCATTGGCGAATAGTAGTCTTGTGCACTAAGGATGATAGCGGGTGGTATTGATGATTTATTCATCAATCCAGGAACTAGATGTTTCATGGTTAGTTCTGTATATAGTTATGTTTTCATGTTCTCTGAATTTTATTTACTGTTTAAGTCCAAAATAGTATATATTAGTCAAAAGTATAACTTAATTAATGTCTGTGTTTAAATGTTTATCTTTGAATGTAAATGGTCTTAACAACCCTACTAAGAGAGGAAGATTAGCTAGGTATCGCTTCTAATAAAGCTGATATTGTATTTATGCAAGAAACACATATTATTTAGAAAGACTTAGAATATTTTTTAATGGATATAATATTCTAGCTGAATCTCATTTCCAAACTAAGAGAAGAGGAACAATGATTTTGTGGAAGAAATCTTTACCAATTCCTAAAATAATTGATATTTTCACTGATAAAATGGCATGTTATGTTTAGTAGTATTGGAATTAAATAAGAAATATTTCATTTTAGCTAATGTTTATTGGTTACCTGGTATTGGTGCTAAATCGGCAAATAAATGCTTGGATATAATATCAGCAAAATCCAAAGGAGATATCATCATGGCAGGAGACTTTAATTGTATCCTTTCAGTTAAAGATACTACTAAAAGTAGTAATGTTAAGATACAAGCTCCTGCTAAAAAATTGATTAGTTTTGTCTCGTTATATAATCTAAAACATATATACGTGATCAAAGAACAGAGTTCTCTTAATTTTACACACTTCTCTTACAGATATGGCACTCAGACAACCATTGATAAAGTGTTTATATCTGATAACTTAATACCTAAGACGCATGATGTTTTCATCACTTCCTGCCCTCTGTCAGACCACAATACCATAATATTTAAAATTAATATTAAACCGAATGATCTTATTCATTGGCAGAGACTACCAGTTTATATTATTAAGATAAAGGGATTCAAGGAATTGTATATAAATGAATTGAATTATTTCCTTGAAATTAATAATAATATTAATACAAATAAAATATTTATTTGGGACTCTTTAAAGTCTTATCTATATGGGAAAATAAAAACCTGGTATTTACATAAGAGGAAAGAATGGGATAAAAATTATCCAGCATACAACTGAAAATTGACACTTTAAAAATTAAACTACACCCTAAAGATATGGGCTCTAATTTGGAATTAAAACAACTAAACCTTGACTATTTAGAAATCCTTAGTCATAAGGTAGCAATTAATTTAGAGAGATTAAAATTGCAATCATATTCCTCCAACCCCAAACATATGTGCAGATTAGCAGTTAAAGCAAAAAAATTGACTAAAAATAGACATATAACAGAGATTATAGATACCTCTAAACACAAATCAAAGCACTTTTCAGATCTAAAAGATAGTGTAGACATTTTCATTCCTATCATGAATCCATGAATAAAACAAATCTAAACTTTACTAAGAATAATTCAAAAGTAGAATTTCTAAGAAATAATATCAATAAAAAACTTTCTAAGGAACAAAACAATAGATTACTTAAATCAATATCATTAATAGAAGTTAAAGATAGAATACAAAACCTTAAAAATAATAAAGCCCCTGGTCTTGATGGTATAATAAGTAAATTATATAAAATCTTCCCTGATAATGTTTTGAAAATATTAGTAATAGCACTTGAAGAATTTCAAACATGTGGTAAACTTTTTCCTTCATGGAAATACTCATTAATCACTCCCATTCTAAAACAGGATAAAGATTCTAAACTTGTTTCCTCATATCATCCCATTTCCTTGTTAAATATTGATTATAAAATATTCACTTCTATATTAGCTAATAGACTAAACCAAATGATGCCGACTTTAATAAACAATGATCAGGCAGGTTTTATATTAAACAGAAAAGTTCATGATAATATTTTTAGACTTCTAACATTAATAGATTTTGCAAGTAATAAAAAAAAGAATATTCAGTTAGTAGTCTAGACCTAGATAAAGCATTTGATTCTATTAATTGGACATATTTATACATGGTACTAGAAGAATACATTTTTTCTTCTGATTTTATAGATTTATTAAAGAAACTATACCAAATTTCTATAGCTTATAATAAAACTGGTGCCTTTTTATCTGGCCCATTTAAAATACTAAAAGGCACTAGACAAGGTTGCCCTTTGTGTCCTTTATTACTTGCATTATCAATATAACCCTTTGCTAACTTTATAAGAAACAATGTTAATATAAGAAATGTTGAAGTGTATGCAAACTATTCCTCTAAAATTCTACTTTTTGCTGACGACATCTTATTAACAATTGGCAATATTGATTTATCTATTGACCATATTATTAGATCATTAAAACTCTTCAAAGAGATCTCAAGCCTTAGATTTAATCAGAATAAAACAGAAACTATTCTTATAAATAAAAAATTAAGCAACACCTTATCTAATCATAATAATTTTAATTGGACTAATGATAAATTGAAATATCTAGGGATTTATATTCATCCTAAATTGAAAGACACTACAAAAACAAATTATAACATTTTGTTGGAGCTAATTAGGGAGCATATTATTAAATGGAATAAAATGCTCCTTACCATGGAAGAAAGATTATCCCTGATAAAGATGATTTTATTACCAAAAATTCATTTTTTCTTCAAACGTTGGTAAATTCTCCTTCTAGGAAGCAACTAAAACATTTAAATTCTTTGTTAATTAAATTTCTATGGTATCCCCAAAAACCGAGAATTAAATATGACTGGAACTATAAAAACTGGACTGAGGGAGGAATTGCTTTTCCTAATTTTGAACTTTATACTGATGCTATTATTTTTAATATAACAAGTTTATGGTTAAGCCTGAAATACTCTTCAAATTGGAAACATTTGCATAAAGCAATACTATTAAGTAATATTGACTCTGTAACTAAGGGTATGGATTGCTCTGAGAATATTAAGTTTTTCATAGTAATTAAATAATTCTTTTATAATAGTGAGGTGAAAAAATTAAAATGTATTCCTATAATTAATTATATCGTGCAAAATTTTAAAAAAGTAACAAAAAAGAATTTACTAACTAATAATTTGTCCATCTTAATGTTTCCAGTAATCTTAACTAATGGTTGTTTGGACTCCTTTAACATGGCAAAAATAAAAATTATGGAAGAAAATTGTTTAATATTTTGGCACCAATTTTTTAGGAGATAATAATATTCATGACATCACTTATCTCTTAGCTAGATATAATGTCTCCCATAATAATTGCTTAAATACATAAATCTTTAGAGAATTTATTCTAACGGAATCCAAACTATATCACTTTTCTGGTATAACAGACCTTTGCAAAAAGTTATCTATCCTTTTTGAATTTTTCCCATTTAGGATATAATAAAGGTATTTCATTATCAAGATTTTATAGTATTCTTAGATCTGATTTATCAATATCAGAAAAATATTTATGGAACTATATGATTAATTTCAATAACTCACAATTACCAGAAAATGATAAATATTAATTATTAAATCTGTACATTATACATCATCTACATATTGGAAACTTTTCACTTGGAAATTTATCCATAGAAGTTTTATTACACCACAAAAAGACACTAGAATAAACAAGAAGGACACTTGTAGATGTTGGCGATGTGATGAGTTATTAGATGCTGATTGGGCACATATGTTTTTAGAATGTAGAACAGTAACACCATTTTGGATTGAGTTTAAAAACTTTATTAAAGCTCTGTGGTCAGACAGAAGCAGAATTTCTAATTCTTTGTTGCTTTTTAATGCACCAATGCCAAGGTATGTTCCATTAAATCAAATTAAACTTCTTTGGACCCTTCTTGCTATAGCAAGAAAAAATATTACCAGAAATTGAAAATGTAGAAATATCCTCTCTTTTAATGAATTTATATCTCTTACTAAGATTATTTGTAGCAGGGGATTACAAACAGCTTTGTTATGTACCTCAAATGTGACTCATAAACAAATTGCATGGATAAAGCTCAAAAGATTATTAGACAAAATGTAATCTTTATTGAAGACTTAGCAACTATTTTGGACTCTGTATATAGTTTGTGTTAATACACTGTGTTTCATTATTTTTGAAATTTATGTAATTGTTTTTACTATTTGAAAACCAATAAAAACAATTAAAAAAAATAAAACAAAGAAATTCATTTACCATCATGAAGTGAACACACAGACTTTGTTACATCAAAATGCAGTAGTATCAGTTACTTAGTAACCATCATCATGGAACACTACAGGCTTTGTTACATATTAATACAGTAGTATCAAAGCAACAGTTGTGATCAGCATGAAATACACAGACTTTGATACATGATAATGCACTAGTATCAAAGCCTTAGTTACCAACAGTGTGTAATGCTACAAGTTTTGTGACATCATAACACAGTAGTACCAAAGCTTCAATTACACTCAGCATGGAATACTACAGGTTTGTTTCATCACACTACAGTAGTTTCAGAGCATCAGTTATATTAAGTGTGGAACACAACAATAATTGTTATATCATAATACTGTAATGCCAAAGCCACAGTTACAATTACCATGGATTACTCTGGCCCTGCTACATCATCATACAGTAGAAAGAAAGCCTCATTTGCCATCAATCTGAAAATTGTCAGGCCTTATTATATACTACAGTACTGCAAGAATGTAGGTTACTATCCGCATGGTACACACAGGCATAATTTCATCATAATACAGTACTGTCAGATCATGAGGTACTATCAGCATAGAACACATATGCTTTGTCACATCATAATACAATAGTGTCAGAGTCACAGCATCAGCATGAAACTCTATAGGTATTGTAATTTCATAATACATAGATTTCACAGCCTCAGTTTCCACTACAATGGAACACACGGGCTTTGTCAAATCACAGTACTCCATTGTTAGAACCTCAGTTTCCATCACCAAGGAACACAACTGGCTTTGCTAAATGACCGTGTGGTAGTGGCAGAACCTTATTTACCATTAGCATGGAGCACACAGGGATTGTTACATAAGATACAGCAGTGTCAGAGCATCAGTTACTATCGGCATCACACACTTCAGTTTTGTTACATCATAATACAGTAGTATCATAGCCTCAGTTACTATAAACATGGAAGAGTATAGCTTTGTTATTTCATGTTACAGTATCAGTTACTATCAACAAGGTACACATAGGCTTTGTTATATGAAAATAAACTAGTGCCAGAGCCTCAGTTACCATGAGAGTAGAAAAAAATGGACTTTTTTACATTATAATAGTACTGTCATGGCCTCAACTACCATCAGCATGGAACACTAAAAGCTATGTTACTTCATAATTCCATACTGTGAAAGACTAAGTTACTATCAGCATGGAACAAATATCTTTGTTACATCAAAATAAAGTTGTCAGAGTCTCAGATTTCAGTCAGTCTGTACAAGCAGTGTTTATTACACCATAATGCAATAATGTAAGTACCTCAGTTACCATTGGTATGGAACACAACTGGCTTTGTTTCTTCATAGTGTGGTAGAGGCAGAGTCTCAGTTATCATCAGCATGTAATACATAGCCACTGTTACATCATATTACAGCAGTGTCACAGCCTCAGATGTTCTTCATATTGATCACTACTGCAGTAACCATAGATGTATGGATTATATATTGCCAAGGATATAACAGCCAGCCAGCTTCCAAAATTTCAGGACACCTTCCACACACACAGACTGTCAAGCAGCTCAAGATGAGTTGATTAAAAGACAAGTTTGGGCCTGAAGACCTTCAAAACATTCCTCTGAGGCTTTCAAGGATCAATGGTCAGATTGTGCTTTCCTTTGTTGGGAAGATAATTTCCCTTTGTGGGGGACTTCTATTTTCTTTTATTTACTGATGTTTTATTACTTTCCTCTTCAGGAAACTTATTTTAAAGCTAGGAAAACTGTGCTTTAACTGACTGTGTCTAGACTGTAACATATTTTTCATTTTTTTTCTGTCAGCTTTAAAGTAGTGTAAACTAACTGATAACATATTTTCTGTGGAGAAATTTTTAAATTTTCCAATGTGGCGCTGCCATAGTCTGAATGCCAAGGACAGATGAAAGCACATAAACATCAAGGAGATGCTTGCCCTGATCTGGGCACTCAATTCTCTGCACCATCTTTGGTTCACGGCACCTCCTCAAGTGGTTACAGACAATACCACTGTTGTGTGGTACATCAACAAGTAAGTGGGAACTAGGTCATACCCCCCCCCCTTGAAGACTAATCGTGTTAGCTTGGGATATAGCTTTATAGCACAATCTCACTCTGTAGGCATCCTACATTCCATCGGACCAAAATGTTGTGGTATATAAGCTGAGGTCCAGGGCAGACCCTCAGCCTTAGATAACCATTTGTAAATAGTCTGTTTTAAAACAGGCTGTCATTTTTTCTTACCTTCACAAGAAATGAGCAAGTGATCCTAAGATCTTAAGGATTTAGTTCTGTCAAGATAGTACCTGAGTTTTCTGTGGGCACCCGAGCTATGGAGTATCCTTTCTCTCTCATTTTTAGGCTCAGGAAAGAAAATGGGGAGATGGGTAGTTTTCATTTGTAATATCAGATCTTCAGTTTCTGTCAGCATGGAATGGGCATTCTTTGTTATAGTATTTTCTGAGGATCCCGTACCTTCAGCACAGAGCACACAAATGTTGTCATATCACAATACAAATGACATCAAAGCCTCAGTTACCATCACCATGTAACTCACAGACTTTATGTCATAATACAGTAGTGTCTCAGCCTCAGTTATAATCAGCCTGAAACACAATAAGCTTTGTTTCATCAAAACTCACTAGTGTCTACAAAGAAATTGTTGACAAGATAAAATAAAGTAAATCTAAAGAAGCTCCAGGGATAGATGGTATAATTATGGAAATTTACAAACTCTTCCCTTCAATAGTAATCTCCCTTTTCATAAAACTTTGTTAGAAGTCCAGTCAGAAGCAAAAATACCATCCTCATGGAAATATTTTCTCATAACACCAATTCTAAAAGATAATAAACCATCAGACCTTTGCACCTCATACAGACCCATATCATTACTGAATAATGATTACAAAATATTCATGTCAATCCTAGCTAACAAGATGAAAATCCCCCTTTCAAAGACAATTAATAATGATCAGACTAGATTTTTATATAACAGGCACACGCATGATAATATTAAAAGGATACTTACTCTTATAGATTATGTGAATAAAGAAGATAGAGAAACACTTGTAATCAGATTAGACATAGAAAAAGCCTTCAATTCCCTCAATTGGGAATATATATTTAAAACTTTAGCATTATTTTAATTTCCTCCTCCCTTCATCTTATTACTAAAAAAATATATATTAATAACTTAGCCTACATTAAATTAGGTCCTTTCACCTCAGAATCTATCCATATAACGAAAGGTACTAAACACAGATGCCCCCTTTCTCCTATTGTATTTGCTTTGGCTATAGAAATACTTGCAGAAATAATATGTAATAATCCAAGAATAAAAGGAATAGAAGTCTATAACCAGTAAATATCTAAAATAATGCTTTTTGCTGATGATATTTTATTAACCCTATCAAACTCCAGAGAGTCATTAGGAGAGCTAGAAGAAGTAATGGAGACATTTTATAAGATTTCAGGTCTACACTTTAATAGATCAAAATCAAAATTTCTATTTTTAAATAAGAAAAAAGGAACTACAAGTTACAGATAAATCCATCATAGGAAAACAAGAATTTACACTAAATTATTTAGGAATAGTGTTATGCAAAAATATAAATGAAACAATATTAATAAATTATAAAAACATTATTGAAACAATAAAAATATATATAGAAAAGTGGAACAAAATTATATTAACCTTTGAAGACAGATTGCAATTAATAAAAATGGTCTTATTGCCAAAAATACTATATGTAGAATTAGCAACACAGTTAATTCTTGAAAGATGTATTCTTAAAGAAATAAACCTGTGTTTAATAAAATCATTATTGTATCCCAAAAAGAATAGAGTAGCTCTAACTCAACACATTAGACCCTGGAAACAAGGAGGATTGAACTTCCCAGAAATAGAAACATATATAAAAACACCTGTGCTTAAAACTACAATAGACTGGATAAACCCAAATTATTTTGCAAACTGGAAAGGATTAACAACGGCTATATTAACAAATTAATTTAATCTATTAAAAAAATGTAATAGTAGACAAATCAAACAAACCCTGGTACATACTATGCATAAGTATACAATATAATATAACAAAACCTTCTAAAACAACAATGATTAATCATTACATCAATTCCTTTAGGAAACTTATCAATGCAAACATAGATCTAAAACTTTGGTTTGACCTTTTAACCCCATTTACCATCACTAAGAACTTTCCACACAAAATATATAAGGAAACAATAACCTCCTGGGAACAAAATTGATTCTTATGCTGGTTTCAATGTGTAAATAAATTAAATGTTTTAGATATACATATGATAAAAACTGATTACAATATTCCAACTCAGGACTGGTTAACCTTACAAATCATTCTAATGTACACTCAAGATTTATACAGATTAATTAATAATTCCTCATTTAAAGATATTCCAAATCTAATACTTTTTCTGCATGAATTTATATATAATAGTTGTGAAAAGAAAAATTTCATTTCAAATCTATATAAAGAGTTAATAACATATAAAACAATTCCCAAACCATCATACTGGCAGTTCTTAACAAAAGGTCAGTCATTGCAGTTAACAGAAGAAATTACAACTAACATCTTACTATCAGTTAATTACACCTCTAACACACAGTACTGGAAAATATTTTACTGGAAATACTTACGTAGAGCATTTTAACACCAGATAGAATTAAAAGGTCAGTACTACTACAATTGTTTTTTGCTGGAGGTGTGAAAAGTCAAATAAAGCAGACTGGATTCATATTTTTTATGAATGTAATAAAATTAAATCATATTGGAATGGAATCAATAATTTTTTACGAGCTTTATTTAATGAATCCTTTACCTTAACTAAAGCATTGATTATACTAAATGTAAATGAAGGTCCCTACCTGAATAAGACAAATATGTATTTTTTATGGACAATACTTGCTATATCTAGGAAATGCGTAACCAGAAGGTGGAATTCAAATACACCCCCGACCTTGGAAGACTTCCACACTTTATGAAGACAACTGCATCGATGGAAATAAAAATCAAAGAACTATGAATCTATCCCAGGCCAATGGTAAATAATCATTGGAAGAAAGTTATATATTTGTTAGACACTATGCAATAATCAATATTGTATCTCTGATAACTGATCTGTTAATTCTATATTTAATAACATACAGTGTATATAATTGAAAATCAGGGTATTGTAAATATTGTATATAGTTGTTTAAAATGATATTTAAAAATATTATATAAATGTTATTTTAATTGAAAATAATTTTTCTGAGGGGAAACTCACTAGTGTCAATGCCTCAATTGCCATCAGCATAGAAGATGCAGTCTTTGTTGGATCATAATGGAATAGTGTCAGAGCAACAATTACTGTCAGTTTAGAACATTACTGCCTTTGTTATATCACAACACATTGGTGTCAGAGCCTCAGTTAGCATAAACATGGAATGCTTTTGCTTTATTATTTCATAATGCAGTGGTGTCAGACCCTCATCTACCATCAGCATGGATCAAACTGGCTTTGTTATATCATACTACAGTAGTGTCAGATTATCAGTTACATTTAGCCAGGAAGGTAACAATCTCTAACATTACATATTTTGATGTACATATGTCTGTAGTTTCCCAATATGATAGCATTAGGGCCTCAAGTTCCATCAGTACAGAACTCAATGTAGCTCCCACTGTATTTCATGTAGAAGTAATAGACTGTAGTTTTCCATTACACCACAAGGTGGAGCTCATTTTCAGGAATATAAAAGGCAATTTTGAAAGTGAAAGTGGGAACTGGAACACTGGCTGAAGGAGGGAAGACTGAAACACATAGCTGAAAGGAAAAAGGGCCTTGCAGCATGACTGGGTTTTCTTTTCCAGTGCTTTGGGAGAGGAAAGTGAAGTAGCAGATTGCGTTTGCCTCTTGCTGAAATCCTGGATGATGGTATTTTGTGGAATCAGGAGAGAAGTCTGAAACCAGTAGCTCCATGCCCGCTATGATTCAGCAAGAAAAGGAGTTCCCTTGGGCCTAGTACCGAGAAGCCATAGATGATTACCAGAGCTCTGGTAGGTGATTTTCTACTTTTCACATCAGAGGAACCAAGGTGTCTGGTCACTAGGATATTCTCGACGGAGTGGTGAGAGGCTCTGGCCATCATTTTATATTTTTATAAGATTGTGGTTTTCTCCCTCCCCCTTAAATGCTTTGTGGATTACAAATAACCGGGATCCATATGAGATCCAACTTGGGCCCCATCATGCCAGCAGCAAGACTGTAATTAGTCACTGGCCAGTGAACAGTGTATAATATAGTGTTTTATAGTGTTTTATAGCTGGTCTGTTTAGAATTGATCAAGGGGGTTGAGAGTGTTAGTACTGCTCAATGATATTGCATTATCTCATATTTGTATTGTTACATTATAAATCTTTATTGTTCAATGACATTGCATTTTGCTCGTGTTAGTACTGCTGCCTTCAAGAATTTTGCTGCTCAATGATATTGCATTTTCTCATATCTGTATTGTTGTATCATGACTCTTTTATTGCTTAATGACATTAGATTTTTCCTCATGTTTGTAGTGCCTTCTTTGTGCATGTTTGAATGTCAAGACTTTCTTCTGTTGAGTGCTGGGGAAGAGGGTGAATATATGTTTCATTGCATGCATATCTCACCTTGCTTTATTGCTAACTGGTGCACTGTTGAAATAATTTGTTTATGGTTGTGCTAATGTTTTTTTAAACTGGATGTGTCACCTAGAATAAAATATGTCCCTCTTGCAACCTTGGTGTGTTGGGCCTATAGGGGTGTCACCAGAGTCAGGTAGGAAGGAACCCATATTTCTTCATCTACATGTTTCAGTCTTCCCTCCTTCATGAATATAGTCATAAGTGAGTCTCAGTTTCCATCAGCATGGAAGACACAGTCTTTATAGCGGCATAGTAGAATAGTGTCAGAGCTGTAATTACTGTCAGTTTGGAACATTACTGCCTTTGTTATTTCATAATATAGTAGTGACAGAGCCTCAGTTTCCATCACCATGGAATGCAAAGACTTTTATACATCATAACACAGTAGTCTCAGAGCCTCAGGTCTTCCCCGGCATTTTTACATCATACTATAGTAGTACCGGAGCCTTAGTTACCATCAGCATGAAACATATTGGCTTTGTTATATCAGAATACAGTAGTGTCAGAGCCTCATTCTCAGCCAGCTCAGAACATAACTGACTTTAAAATCATAATACTGTACTGTCAGTGCCTCATTACCCAAAATTTAGAACACTGCAGGGTTTCTATCGTCATAATATGGTAGTGTCAGGGCCTCAGTTGCTGTCAGCATGAAACACCCAGGCATTATAACATCACTGTACAATAGTGCCAGATCTTCAGTTACCATCAGCATGGGGCACACAAGCTTTGTTACATCACAATACAGTCATGCTATGGCCCCCATTTCTTAAGGCATGGAACAGTACAGGCTTTGTTTTATCATAACATTATTGTGATAGAACCTCATATAATATCAACATTGGAAACACAAACTTTGCTACATCATAATACAGTAGTGGTAGTGCCTTAGGTACCACCGGTGTGGAATACAGAGGCTTTGTTTAGATTTACCATGTTACTTAGAGAGCTTAGAGACTTTGTACATAACCCCCCCCCCCCTATTTTAAATACAATACTAATGAGGTGGAAAGCTTATGTGCTGGGCATGGGATGTTCATAATTATAGTCAGTTGATGAGTAATTAAGAATGATTTTGGAGTGTAGGGGGTGATGATGTGTAATTAACACTAATACAGGGGAATCTGGGAGGGACTGAGGTGATAACTTCATTAGAATCTTCTCTTCATCTTCCTTTACATTGTTTCTTAGAATCAAAATGTATGGAGTATTCTCACAGGAAATCATGACTACATCTTTGGAGATACACAATACAACTCATTGTATACATTCAGAAGCAGCAGCAGCATTAGCCATGATGATAGAAACAAATATGCTTACATTTTCACAGACCATTCTAACTTAAAAAGCTGGACCTCCTTAATATCATCTGTCTATACTTTTGTAAAATATCAGTATAATGCATATATCATCAAAGCTTTTAGGTATTTATAAATTTAAGCTGACTAAACTCAAAGAATAACATAGGATAACTGTGACCATCTAATCATACTTAAACACAATATGTTATTATTAGTTGATATATTCTTAACAGCATGCCTTTGCTTATTGTCTATAACAAAAATAGTTAAGCTATCCTTCTTGTACTATCAAGAAATAAAAAGTGCATGCCATAACTAAAATTTACTATAGAAATCATAGGGTCTATATTACGTCATTGAAGGGTCTATTAAGCGAACGCCTTTTGATCAAAATGTCGAACTATGAAAACTTCGAATGGCCAAGTAAGCAATTTTTTTTCCAAGGGAAAAAAATCACTTGGCCAATAAAAAAAAAAAAAAAAAACATAAAATCCTTTGCCCCCCCCACACCCCCTGATGTGGGCGGCTGTGCCCCCCACCCCCTAACTAAATATACCAACTCTGAGATCACACTGCAGTGGAGGAAAAGGCAAATTCCCGATGACGGTCAAGCAATTTTTTTTTTCCCCTGGGAAAAAATGTGCTTACTTGGCCATTCGTATTTTTCGTAGTTTGACATTTACGTGTCAAACAAAGGGCGTTTGTTTAACAGACTCTTTGAGAATGTAAATGGGACCCAAAATCATACGCCCATCAATTATCCTCTACAACATATAAAAAAAAAGCACACGCACCAACAAAAACTATAAAAGACTTACTAACACACACCAGCATAAAATGTTATATTCCTTTGCTTGGCATTGATTATTATGGCTGATGTCCAAGAGATATTCAATGCTCCATATTCTTACCTTCTCCCATTGTGAATTGCATATAAGCACCACTATCAACTGCAAAGTTTCAGCTTTTAAGTCCTTCCAAAAAACTCTTAGCTATTGTTCATACTCCATGCACATATGACACTCCTTCTTCACACCAAGTAATGGTTTCTCAATCAATTGCCTCTCATGAAAGGAAAACTGGTCCTCACTGCAAGTTACCACATAAGATGGTAACAGATAACTAAGCAATTAAAAGTAAGGATAAACGGGGCAGTAGGAAGCCATTGTGTTAGCTACACTTTGCCAATCCATTTCTTTTTATCTTCTCTGGCAGTTCTATTTTATTTAGTTTTATTTATTTAATTTTATTTTTTATGGTGGAGAATTGATCAACATGACCAATTGCAGGTTCGGTCTGGCTAGAATAAGAGCACAAGCAAACCATTGTAAGCAATAATGAGTGACAGAAGGTGTCAGGATCTACAGAAATAAAACTATTAGGAAATATATGTGGCAGTTCCTTATCCTCCAGCTCTTGAATTTCTCCTGTAAATATATGTATGGTAATGCTATGAGAAATTAGCAAAGCATGTACGTTTACCTGTTCACAACTACTCATTGCTACTTATGCAATGTAATCCCATCTATTTTCAGTTGGTTTGTACTGATTTTTAATGCCAAACATTTTCTTAATATTGCTGCTAAGTCATGTTAAGTACAGGCAGATATATTACTCAGATAGGAAAAAAAAATTCTTTATGAAAAAAAAATATTTTGGACAAATCTACCATGACCGAGGTACTTCTGCTTAACAAAACCAACAATTTTGCAGACAGTCTCCTTAAGAATCTAATCCTTAGTAGCATAGTTGTGGGTTTTAATTACTGAAAGTTGCAGTTTTTTAAGGCTCCGCTTCTATTCCCTGCTCTGTTGCTCTATATGAGGTTATAAATCCAGGATATTTTTTTTACTAACCTCCAGACATTTTACTGGATTTAGTTCAATGGGTCCTGGACTTCTATCCCCATTTTTCTTAATTCTATGACTCTCATATTCTACCTCCATGATCTGTTTTCAAAGGTGTTCCTGTTGATCTGCAAGGTCACTAACCAATTGCCTCACACCTTTAAGTTCATTTTCCAGTTTCTTTAAAATTAACCCAAGATCAGTTGCCCTTTTTTTCTGTCTGGATATTGCTAAATTCAGTGACTCATCAGTTCATACTGTGGATACTTTATGGCACAGATGTGATGTATCCACATGTAAAGAAAAACAGTTCCTGATACTAACCTACCATTTCTCAAATTTAACATTCAATCAAAAAAATAAACCAACACATTTTGGGCAGCAGCACCTCACATATAAAGCTTACAATTTTTTTTTAGCTACCAACTACCATAATATCATTCAAATATAACCTTAATTCCTACCCAGGATGGAATTCTTAGTGTCCATTTTTTGATTAGTTCAATAATATTTCTATATTTATGTTTTACAATGTGTGCTGTCCATCTCAATTTATGAGATGTGGTCCACTGACAGTAGAGGTTTGGAGAGAAGAGCTCCAAAAATGTTTAAAATTGCATATACTCTGCAAATCTACATAATGTAGTGTACATGGATACATTGCACATCAGAATGCTGGGATGCTAAAAAAGATAGAATAGCAGAAAATTAGAAAAAAATATAACAACAGCTGTAAAAAATGAATAACCTACAGAATGAAAGCTTATTTCTGTTTTGGTCTGTATATATTATAATTGTAACAAAACACTAGAAATGGTGAGCATGAAATGAGGCACATACTGGGTGCAAAACAGAGGCAGTTCATTGAGTAGAGTCAGTTGTTGCAAGTTACAAATAAATATTTTAAATTTGTACACTTGAAACTATACAATTAAGAATTACCAAAAACTGAATAGAGAATAATAGGCTTAGAATAAAAATGACCATTATTTATTTATTTATTCATTTTCAGTTTGATGACCAGGGAGTTCCACTGGGCTCAAAGAGCCCGTTTTCAGTGCAGGCCCGGGGAGAAGAACTCCACAAAACATAGTAAACATAGTAACAATTAAACAATTAGTAAAAAATTATGTAGTAAAACATAAGCACAGTAGAATATCAACATAGTATGGTATACAATGCATATTTACATGTAAATCCAATTTGAGGTCGGTAGTACAGAGTCACCATTGTGCAACTGCGGTGGTGGTGCTGCTGTAGCGTTGTTGCCTCACAATAAGACGTTGTCCTGTTCGATTCTCAGCTAAAGTGTCTTCTGTGTGGAGACATGCGTGAATGGGCGTACCTTCGTTGAAGGTTGTACGTCAGGGCTGGCAACTCGGTACGTAAAAATCTACTGCCAATCATTAGTGGACCGGAGTTCCACTGTGGCAACCCCTAACCGGGAAAAGCCGAAAGATACAACAGTACAGAGTCACCATTATACTGAGGTTTTAAATCTTCTGAAAATGCTATGAGAGAAATATTTATAAGAAAACAGTAATTAAGATTGAACTCCTATTGGGTAAGGTGGAAGGTACTTTATGTATATGTATGTATTCATATATTAGGCAGGATTAGGTAGGTAGACTGCAAGCACATTTCCTGTTATTGAAGAGGTAGGAATGGAGCTGGGTTTTGAAGTGATCAAAGTTTTCAGAAATTCTTAGAGAGGGAGGAAGAGAGTTCCATTTTTTGGCTAAGGAAAAGGATAGGAGAAGCTGACCTGAGGGACATTTTGGTTTGTATACAGAAATGAGATTTTGGTAAGCACTTCTTAGAGTTTTGTGAGGGGTATATAGTGGGAAGATGTTAGTTAGTGCAGGGCACTTAGTGGGTTTAAAAATGAGCTTGTGGGCTGTAGTGAGTTGGAGGCAGTCCAGGTAGTTGGGAAGTTCTAGCCATTGCAGTAGGTGGAGAGGTATGCAGTGGTGGGTGGAGTACTTGGACTTGGTGGCAAACATTGAGACTTTGTTGTAACAGGATTCCAGTTTAGTGGAGATGGAGGAAGATAGATTGGTTAGTAGGGGGGCACCATACATAGGTAGTGGCGAGGGTCTGTCTTGTGGAAGGGGATAGAAAGTGGGAGTTTCTGTACAGCATGCCAAGTTTCTGATGTGTTTTCTTAATGTTTAGCTGAATATGGGTATCGAATTTTAGATGTTCATTAATAGTGACCCCAAGAATTTTAGCAAAAGGAACAACTTCAATAGTGGAGTTGACATGGCTGATAATGTTGAATGAGTTTTTTGTAAGAGGGTGAGATTTAGAGGGAAAGAATAGAAGAATTTTAGATTTGTTGGCATTTAGAGAGAGGTGATTTTGAAACATCCAGTTCTCAGTGGTGGAAAAAGCGGTTTGGGTTTTTGTTTGGAGTTCTTGGAGGTTAGAAGCAGAGCAGACTAGAGTTGAGTCATCTGCATATTGGACTATCTTGGTGTTAGGAGTGGCTGTATGGAATTCATTAATAAAGATATTAAATAGTATTGGGCCGAGTATGGATCCTTGGGGGACTCCGGTTGGGGTTGGGAGGAAGGTTGAGGTGCCAGTTTTCCATTTTACGGCCTGAAATCAGTCAGAGAGGTAGATGCTGAACCAGGTAAGGGTATTGTGTGAGAGATTAAGATTAGCAAGGTGGTTTAGGAGATGGGAATGGGAGACCGTATCAAAAGCCTTGGAGAGGTCAAGGAGGACTGTGGATACAACTTCTCCAGAGTCACAGGCATGGTTTACTATGTCTAGGAAAGAGAGGAGGGCAGTTATTGTGCTATGGCCTGGACGAAATCCATGTTGAGTTGGGGTGAGGAGTTGGTTATCTGTAAGGAATGGCATGAGTTGGAGGTGAATGCATTTCTCAAGTAGTTTTGAAATAGGTGAAAGAATGGCTATGGGACAGAAGTTGGAGATGCTATTATTTTTGCCTCCTTTGTGGAGGGGTAGGATGAAGGCTGCACACCAAAGTTTAGGAACATAAGATTCTTGTATGGATCTTTTAATGAGAATGCTAATGGGGATGGTGATGCCATCTGCTGTGAGTTTTAGAAAGAGTGAGGGGTTGTTGTCAGAGGCATTGGAGCCTGGCTTAAGCTTAGAGAGGAGTTTAGTTATATATGAGGGGGAAATGAGTTTGAGATGAATGATGGAAGATGAGAAAGGGATGGGTGGTGGAGGGGAGGGTTTGAGTGGGGGGGAGTTGTTGTTTGGGAAGGTCTTGGTGAGTTCTGCTATGGAGTTAGTAAAGAAGGAGTTGAATAGCGTGGCTATTTCTGGGTCAGACTTGCTAGGATTGTTTTTGGTACCAGGGTTGAGAAGAGAATTGATTGACTTCCAGAATTGTTTGGGATTATTGGAATGATTCGATTGAAGTTTGGTATAGTATGCTTTTTTATCCCGTATAATATGTTTTTTGGCTAGGTTACATAGTTGTTTATATTTAAGAAGGGTGTCTGGGTTCTTATTACGATGGTAAAGTTTCCAGGTTTTGTCCCTTTGTTTCATAAGTATTTTGGTGTCTTTAGTAAGCGAAGGAGCCGAGTTGTTTTTTATATGTTTTGTTCTAGGGGGGCATAGGAGTTAATGGCAGCTAAGAAGGTTGAGTTAAAATGTTCAATGGCCTGGTCTAGAGGAGGAGTATTTAGATTGTGCCAGTTTATTAGTTTGAGAGAATTGGAGAAAGTTGTGGGGTTAAAGATTGAGAAGTTTCGTGCATGGATATATTGGTGTTGGTGAGGAGAGGAGGGAATTGCTCTATGGATGAAGGCTGGCAAGTGGTCACTAATGGAGTCTGGTAAGGTGCCCTTATGGGAGATTTTATTAGGGTGAGAGATGAGGATCCAGTCAAGTATGGAGACTGGGGGACTGTTTTTATTAGTCCTGGTAATGGTATTTGTAAGTTGACAGAAATTATATAGGTTGATTGAGATGGTGGGATTATTATTATCAATTTTGTTCCAGTCAATGTTTGCATCTCCTAGGATGTAAGTCTCAAGTTTAATATTAGTTGAGGTCCATAGTAGAATGTCTTCAAATGTAGATGTATTGTTTCCAGGGGGGATAAAGAGGGCTATTACACAAATGCATTTATAGTTATTTATTTTAAGTATTCCTATGACTAGTTCGACGTTGTTGAATTGAGGAATAGGGTTTTGGTATGGAGTGATGGAGAGTAGGCTTGAGTAGATCAAGGCTACTCCTCCACCTTTCCTATTTAGGCAGTTATGTCTGAGAGCTTGAAGTCCAGGGAGAAGAATTTCAGAGTCTGGAATATTGTATTTTAGCCATGTCTCTGAGACGGCTACTATATCAGGAAGGGTATTGTACAGCCAGGCATGGAAATGGGCTATTTTGTTCTTTAGACTCTGGGCATTAATGGACAGAATTTTGAGATATTTAGGGTTGTTGATATTGGTGATGGTAAGGGGAGATGGATTGTTGCTGGTAGTAGGGCCTGGACAAGGGTATATGTCACCTGTTAAGCATAGGCAGTTAAGGAGGGATTGGAGTAGGGCTCTTGGTTTGCTCTTAGAAAATTGTAGGAGGTGCAGTATTGCTTTGGGTATGTGGAGTTTTATTGAAGAGGGAAGAGGTTTTAGTTTGATATAGTAAAGAGGGTTTGGTTGAATTAGAGAGGAAGATAGAGTGTGAAAGTGGGATCTAGAGGAGGCAGGATGGGTGCTAACAGTGATGGTGGCAGATAGGAAAGAAGGGGATAGTTTGTTAGAGGAATAAGTGGTAGCATGGTATAGAAGGATTAGAAGAAAAATGGTGAGGGAGACGAGGATTTGAGACAGTAGAGGGGGCATGGTATGATTAGAAATACGTAAGTAGTTGGATAGTGTGTGTGAAGGAAGAAGATTAATGGTAGGGGACTGTGAGAGGGTAAGAGGGAGGTCTATAGAAAAGGCTATGGGACTTTAAGGGTTAAAATGAGGGAGGGGTGATTAAGTATTGGAGGAAGTGAAGGGGATGGGATGAAGATGAGATGTACCTGGATTGGCTAAGTGTAGGGGGAGGAGACCTGAGTAAAACTAATTTAACTGTATTCAATGGCAATTTGAAGCAGCAAGGTTGGCCTGGGAAAAGAGGACAGAAGACTAATGATGGAGGAAACAGAAGAGTAAGTATACAGGTTTGTAAGGATGAATCAAAAAGTGAAGGGGAGCTGGGAATTTGCCAGTAGAAATAATACTGCTAGGAGCAGCAATTATAACAAAGTCACTTATTAACAGATGTAAAATTTACAAATAATTTCTTCTTGAATTCAGCAATGCTCCTGTTACTTCTTACTCTCTCTGGAAGCAAGCCCAAGCTCCTGTCAAAGCAAATTGAGCTGAGATCCTTTCCAAGTGTACAGTGGCTTATTATATGCTGTATGAACTGAGTTCTGGCGGATTACATATTTCTGGACAACGTATGAGTAGAGAATAGTGATATACCCAAATCTTTCGTTGTCACCCTAGCTAGTTTAGGAAGGGGAGCAAAAAGCAGCAGATTTGGCAGACTTGCTACTAGTGCACTCCATTTTAAATACTTTGTCGTAAGAAAGGTTAGCAATGTAAAATTTGCACAGAAGATTGTTGAGAACAAAATTATAGAGAACACTACTCTCGTGTTGCGTGTAAGGCAATTCTTAGCATGGTTTGAGCAGTCAACCAGCTGACTTTGCTTTTTTAATATGGAGTCCATATGCAGGTTTTAGTGATAAGGAATAATCAACAGCTGCTCCTTGTTTTTTTCATGCTGACAACCCTCTAATTGAGAATATCACTACAAATATTAATGATAAGGTCAGGCTAGGAAACAAAAAATACCATAGGGCTGTTTTAATTTCTTCTCATTAAAGAGGCTGAGGGATGTCTTGTGTCAGTGTTCAGGTTTAGTAAATCCTTCCTAAGGAATCATCTGTATATCGAGAAATTTGTCTTAGGCATATGGCAGAATGGTAAAGTCTGATCATTGTCATGACAGGCAGTTGTCAAGACTTAAAAGCTGTGGCCCTCGAATAGGACCTCTAGGAACTTTTGTGTTGGCAGTATACTCAATATAGTAAGTAAATAACCATATAAATGTGCTGCTGGGAATGTAGCTACACAGCCATTTTGGTATGTCATCATTATATCACAGTTGTATGATGAGATAATTGGGGCTTACAGTGTCAAATATCTTGGACAAGTTAAGGCAGAACATCAGTATGGCTTCTCCATTACTGAGGTTTACGTTGATGTATTTAGAGATAGCAATATGACAATGTTGACAGCAATCTTATGATAACTGTATTAGGATTTGTTGAATATAATTTTGAACTTGATGTAATGATAAAGAAGAAAGGTATATTAGTCTTTCCATAACTTTACACAAGATGATTAGAATGGCAGTTGGTCCATAAATGTTAGCTTCTAGTAAGACCACTCCATTATCCAACAGGTTCACAACACCACTTTCTATAAATGGGCAACCTTCTTTAATGGCTCTTTCATTAAGTATCCTAAGTGGAATGGCTAAACAGTATGCTGAAATATTGATAAATATTTGAAGGATGAGCTTGGTCCCATTGGATCTTGTCTATATTGCTTTGGACAGACATTCATAATTTGGCAAAGGTTAATATCATTAAACTAAAGTTTGATGTGCATAGCATCACCTGTATTAATATAGTTAAAGGATTTGGGAAAAGGAGCAGCGGTCTCAAATTATTTCTTCTTTGATGGTATCATTCTCACCTGGAGAAAGACAAAGGATTGATTGCTTACCAGGGAGAAACAAATACTTAATTACTTTCCAGAAAAACCTTACATGCCATTATTGTTGTTGTCCTCACAGTTAGACATTGCCCATTCAATTCTCAGTTAGAGCGTCTTCTGTGTGGCGACATGCGTGAATGGGCGTTCCTTCATTGAAGGTTGTGCATTAGGCCTAGCAAGCCAACACGTAAAAATCTACTGCCAATCATTACCGGACCGGAGTTCCGCTGTGGCGACCCCTAACCGGGAAAAGCTGAAAGAAGTAAGAAGACACACATTATTGTTTCATGACCATTTTGTAATCATTTTGAAGAGTATTAATTGCTGAAATAGGGGGAATGACTTAGTCAGAATATACTATATACAGATGTTTGTATCTAGTGATTGTGAAACTATTGATTCAGATATCCAAGGTAGAGGGTGGGTCATGCTTATTTCTACTAGGGGTTCATATGACTTGGTTTTCCATGATACCATTACAGTATTTACGAAATAATTTAGAACACTAGCAATACTGAAATACTATCTAGGAAAGCTAACTGTAAAAAAATGTAATGTTATAGTTTATCTGCCCTGACTCAATTTTAAAACTCCAAGTTTGATACATCTATAGCTAGACATATAAAATGAAGGTAATATGATAGCAAATATCACATTGTGGTAGTAATAGATTTGTGTGACCTCGACATTTGTATTGTGTTACGAAAGTAATTATCAGTAATGTTCTCTTTGCCTGCCTTCTTATCAGTACATAACAGAATAGTGATTATTTGCCTGTGCTCACATAACTGCACTTATTCCATTGAAGGGCTGGACATATTATAGTAGAATGCACCAAATGTAGGACCTTTCATTCACTGTTTCATACTTTCAAGGCTATAGCATCCTGAAAGATCCTTTTTGCATTTAGGGATGAGGTGTAGGTATTTGCAGGTTTAATAGATTTGTGGCAATTTAGGAAGAGGCTAAGAGGGCACAGACTGTTAAACAACAAAATGGTTCTGATGTTTTTTAGCAAAGAATGATGACTCCCCCAGCTCTTTCGTTGGTTCTGCTATAGATGAACATGCTCTTTTAAGGACTATTGGGTGCATACATCTTTACTTTAGATATACATCATGTTTTCAGAACTGTATAATGCATTGACATCATAAAGCTGGAAGCAGGTCTGTCTTCTGTTCCACTTAAATACACATATTGCAGGTGACAATATGTTTAATTTTAACTCCATTAGTATTTCACTATATAGAGTCCCTAAGAAAGGTTAGGAGTTAGCAAGAAGAGCTGCATGATGTCTACATGGAATTTATTGAACCATATATGGGGTTACTATTAAGCTATGTATCCTCAGACATTATGTTTCAGGTGATGACAGAGGGGACAGTTAAACAAATACAGCTTAAACTTGCACTTTTTGACACTAAGATAATTTCAACACAGTTTTAACAGCTAAGATGTAGTTTTGTAAAGGCTGGAAATCCCTTTGATCCAATGAAGAGGGATTGGTATGAAAAGGCTGGGGGGGGCATGTAGTAGACAACATTTGTTCTAATTCATTTCAGGACAGCTTCATAATAACAAGTATGGTGGGCTGTCTGATGATCCTTGATAAGGGAAATATGAACTTACAGATATGGACTACGTGTGAAAGGGGTTATAGCTAGTAGCATGATTTTGATTAATAAAATGATTACATGCAAGGAATGTAACACATTGATGGCTTTAAAATTCCATTTTGGAGTAAAAGAATGCAGAAGTGATAGCAGTACTTGGATAAAGACTCAATTACTTATTAGTTAAGTAGGTGGAAAGTATGGCTTAGTAGACATTTATAAAGGACAATATATTTATGTATTTATTGATGCTATGTGTTTAACAAGGGTAGTCCAAATGGGTAATAAATAGCCATTTTCAACAAAGGCATAGGAAAAAAACTCCAAAGAATGAAATACCATCAAATAAAACAGTAAAACAGTAATACTGATATAATTAAAAATCATATATATATATATATATATATATATATTGGAATACATAGGATGCAGGAAAGCATCAGGAGGCAGCAAAGATGTAATAATAAAAGAAAAGAAAATTAGAATTAAATATGACAATCAATATACACAAAATTATTAAAATAGTCTACTTACTATGCTAAGAAGTACTCAAGAAGAAAAGATGATCCAAGTCCCCCCTAATAATTAGGAAAGGGTATAGATAGTATGATGAAATATTAGTAATAAGATGAAGTGTTTCTTGATTTCAATCATACAGGAGTGGTGAGTGGGCACAATCATGACTTAGTGCTAAATTCTTTGAGAGATCACTTAAATAGTTGCAGGCTTGGTATAGTTATGATTACATTTGGACTAGAGTCCCATGGCTTGGCTATGCAGTTTGAGTATAGACTTTGTCCTATACTTTTGTGGTTTAAGGGTTTCAAGCAGGTTTTTGTCTTGAAACCGCTGAAGGAGATTTGAGAAATATTGATGAAATACTGAGGACAAAGAAGGGCATCCGCAGGGGTTATATCATATTTTACACATTAGAGGACATTCTGTATGGGTTAGTTGGTGTGGAAGTTTGAACTGTTTGAAACCATATAATGCAGAGCAATAATGAGCTTTATGTGGCAAGTTAGCTGGAAATCTATGTTATTATATCATTGTTACAGTTACTGGATGTTAGTGAAAAATAGGTGGACCATAGAGAAGAGAGGGTAAGACGTAATACAACAGTTAGCTAGGGTGATTCTACTGGAAGGATTAAGGAAATGTTTTTTATATATATTTATTAAGACTTAGCTTTTCATGATTTTTTATACAGTTTTGGATGTGAAGATCAAACTTTAAGTTGTCATCCAAGCAATTTGGTATGCATAACTACTTCAATAGCTGCATTATTTAGAGAGTTAATGTAGAAGTAATGTTTAACATTGGCATGGGACTTTGGAAAAATAGTAGTTGTTTAGACTTTTTTTAGATTAAGTAAAAGCTGGTTTTGATGTAGCCACAGTTCAACTGAGTTGAAGGCTTCTTATGCCATGGATTGTAGTTATAGTGGGCCATCAGATTCACAGATGAGAGTTGAGTCATCTGCATATGAATAAGGAAAGCTTGTTGAGAGGCAGTTTACTGGTTACTGATGAAAATGCTGAAGAGAGGCAGTTTACAGGTTATTGATGAAAATGCTGAAGAGCAGGAGACTGAGAATAGAGCCCTGAGGATCATTTGTTTCATCTAGGAGAAAAGGAGAGAAAAAAGAGAGCCATTGCACAGACTGATAGCTTGCAGATAGGTAGAGCTGGTTTGAAATGCTTAGAGAGCACACTTGACAAGAAAGGCCTAGAGAGGACATTTGAATCAGAAGTTTTTATTGGACACTGTGTCAAAGGCTTTTGAGAGATCTAAACCAACAGTGTCAGAAAAGTTGAGGAGAACTGTAGTGGTACCATGACCTTGTTGAAAACCATGTTGTGTTAGATTTAGGAGATCATTGTGTAAGAAGGCTGGAAGCAATTGCTTATGAATACACTTTTCCAGGATCTTAGAAAGGGGGACTAAAGAGCAATGCCCTAAATTTAGAGAGTTCTCCTGTATGTATGGAAATAATAAATATTTTTCCACAGAGTAGGGACATAGGAGTCTTGAATAGAGCTGCTGATGAGAATTGAGACTGGGTATGCAATATACCGTTGTCATAAACAAAAATAAACTAATAAGAATAAATTCCAGTGTAGCCAAAAGTAAAAAACGCAACAGCTTTAATAATCCACATATAGAACAATGAAACAATGAAAATCCATCTGTAACTGACTAAGCGCTTTCACCCAACAAAGGGCATCCTCAGAGTCAGTTAAATCATAGTTACAGATCATATATAAAGAAACTTTCAACTTAACTTTCTCCAATGAGAAATAACTTCCAATTAAATGATTACCATAAATAATTGTTCTATTGACTTCACATATATTAACCCTTCATGGTTATAACACAGTTTCAGTTGTATTGATAAAGCTCATTTGTCAGTTTAAATTCTAGTACATGACCAAAAATAAATTTATAATGTACGTAAACATTCCATATAAAGTATAACATGTAAAATGTAAAAAATGTATGAAATATATATATATATATATTATAAAAAACAAATTCATAACACATTTTTCTAAAAATAATGTTCTAATAAGTTTGAAAGTACTATACCAGCAGAGCCCTATGTTTTAAAATACAAGCCAAGGAGAAAACATCATTAATGCCAGGAGAAGTGCTAGCATCCAATCTGACTTGCCATAAGTACTCCTTTACTTCTAGCATATTCTGGTAATCACCGCCAAAATCTTTTTTATATATCCTGTCTATAACAAAAAATATAAATTTATTAAAACTTACACATCTTTGGCTGTGAATAAATAAGGAATGTGTTGCTTTTTTGTTCTTAATATCTCTTACATGCTCCAATATTCCGTTTCAATTGGGAATTTTAAAAGAACAATAGCAAGCCCTGGCTATTGCAATTGTAATACCAGCATGGTTATATATGCAGCAACCTGTTTATCTTGTACAGCTTTCTACATAGGAATGGCAACTAGAAAGCTTAGACAAAAAATGTACTAGAATTTAAACTGACAAATGAGCTTTATCAGTACAACTGTAACTGTGTTATAACCATGAAGGGTTAATATATGTGAAGTCAATAGAACAATTATTTATGGTAATCATTTAATTGGAAGTTATTTCTCATTGGAGAAAGTTAAGTTGAAAGTTTCTTTATATATGATCTGTAACTATGTCAGTTACAGATGGATTTTCATTGTTTCGTTGTTCTATATGTGGATTATTAAAGCCGTTGTGTTTTTTAATTTTGGCTACACTGGAATTTATTCTTATGGGTATGCAATATAGTCTATAAGAAGCTTAAGGTACTTACCAGGATAATCATCAGCAGAATGAGAACAGAGTTTCATTTTCTTTAATAGCTGTCTAACATGTGATGTAGACACAGGTTGGAGATTAAAGGCAGGGGTGTCAGGGCCAGTAGAGTTTTATGGTTGATTAAATGGGTGGGGAGAGCTGCAGGTAAGAGAGGATATGATGTCAAGGAAGAATGTGTTAAATTTGGTAGCCATTTTCAGGGGGATAAATCCAGATAGGGGTTTGGTGAGGAAAGAGAGCCAGGTTGAAGACTTTTCTTGACTGAGCTCCAGAATTTCTTTGGATTTTTTTTTTTTATGATTATCTTGTGGGTTTGCATAATGATATTTTTGTCTAGGAGAATTTGCTTCTTGGTGATGTTATGCAGCTATGTGTACAGATGTGGGGTTTTAGGGGGTTTATCTTTGTGCCATTGTTTCCATGCTTTGTCATGTTTTTGCATGATATTCTAGTTGAATGAGTCAGCCAGGCCATACCCCTCAATGTCTTACAGAAAGAAATCTGGACAAAGCCATAAATAATGGGAGGAACAAAGGCCCAAAAATAAGGACAATTTTTAAATATTGCTCTTATAATCTTAGAAAGTTAATAGAATAACATGTTTTCCATAAGCATGAATTTTCTGAAGGGTATGAAGTCTAAAAACTCAAATGTCAGTCATTATTTTCTAATTTCCATTCTCAAGCATTTGCCAATCATTTTCCAGAAAAAAAAATAATGAAGGACAGACCAAAACTATGAGGCAAAAATCTGGACAGTTGAGAGGAATCGTCCAGGCAGTTTCAGTATTGCTTTATTCTTTTATTTCTGGTAGGGAACAACATATTTAATGTATTCATGAAAGTATTGTTGGATTTGCTGATGGCTTCATCTAGGGGTTGAGTTTTGAGTAGAGACCAGTTAAAGGATTTTAGCAAATTCTTGAGTGTGTCAGGATGAAAGTTGGAACGATTTTGGGAAGTTTTTCTATACTGATGTTTTTTAGCTGGTGAGTGATTTTGCTATTGGTGAATATAGGGTGATAGTCACTAAGGGAATCAGGTAGTACCCCAGAGTTAGCATATTTGCTGGGAACAGAAACAAGTATCCAATCGAGGACAGAATTTGTCTAATACAGTTTGCTGAGTTGAGTAAAAGAAGATTTGGAAAAGTAGGACAAAGGATAAGTAATGTAAAAAAGTAGGCAATGAGGCTTAGTAGCAAACCAGCTGAATGACACAGCACGGAATTTCTATTTAATTTCACAGAACAGCTACCAGAAGCAAAAGGTATGGATGGTTCCAGGGGAGTGACAGATTTTAGGATTCCATGAGATAAATAAATTCAAAAGAGTGAGAGAGAAGCAGGAATGAATTACTACAGCAAATGCAAATACCACGAGCAATAATAGTAACTCTGTTAAGAAACTAGACCTGCATAATATTTCATATTCAGCCAATATCAATTAATTGTGAATAAGTAGTAGAATTAAAAAGCCAAACCAAATTATAATACAAATAGCAGATGGTAAAGCAAACTTCATAAACAATGCAATCTTAAAACCAGGAGCTGGTAAAATATTGTACAGTGAGAAGAAAGATGGATAACAATAAATGAAGGGCAAAAGAAATATGTAAAGCACTGAAACACAAATCGAAAACACCTTCTGACATGCAGAACTCCGAGTTACAAACACAACATAGTGTGGTGGCATCATGCATCAGAACTGGTGACAGTGTTACCATTTATGAGGTATCAGAATACAGCTGCACCCTGCACCTAAATCCTTTGTTCATAATAATGATGGAGTGGCCATGGCCCTGTTTAATTCTGCAGTACTGCAGGACTGCATTTGGTCAGGATCACATGTGTCTATTCATCGTGGTCTACCAGAGTAACATTTGTGTACATCAGTCCAACAAAATTCTTTTGAATGACCTTCTTATGGGAATCTTGGTGACTGCAGCATCCAACAACCACCTGCTTAGACATGTCATACAAAGCCAGTCAACTATCACAGTGACCATAAAAGGTTTGATCTATATGATTAACATTATGTTTTACTCTACAGAACAGAGACATAATGAGATGATACAATCACTAAAGCAGTCAGAGCTGTGGCACATGATACGTACAGCAATATTACCTGAATAATCAATGCTCAACAAAAGCATGAAATGGCTGTCCGTGGTTATTTCTACAGTGTATGTGCTTGGCCTGTGATCTCAGCCTATAGAAACTGCAGGGAGGGCTGAAGTTGCCCAGATGATACTCCATGATGCAGAAGGTCCCCTTAATCTGCGTTCATCTCTCTCTAGTATTGCCACACATTTGCATCACCATACAAAACCACACCATGTCACCTGTTTTTTAAATTCACTAGCACTGCAGAGCTAGAAATAGAGAACATCCTTGTGGTGGCAAGGCATGCTCAGGGTTTATCATCTCCTGGCATGCCTTGGTCTACCCCCTCAAAGTTATTAAGAGGGTCTGTGTTCTGACTTTTCCTGAACATTGTAGCAAACTCTGCTCTGTATGCATGTGTGTGTGTGTGTGTGTGTGTGTGTGTGTGTGTGTGTGTGTGTGTGTGTGTGTGTGTGTGTGTGTGCGCTCTGAGATGACTTTATGAATTATTTTATGTTGATTTTGTATTTATAATACCACCTCCATCATCAATTACATTCCAAATACCAACTCTGAAACATAACATATACCAATATTAAAGAAAATCCAAAACAATGGATATCCCAATTTCTAAGCATTATAATGTGTTCCAGGATGGATGTTATTGGCAAATATTGGACATTTCAATAGTTCATAGGTCTCATTTCATCTCTCTGTGGTCTGTTGCCAACCCTGCTGGATGTTGGGCACTGTTGTCTGTTTTTCAGTTTGTCTAAAGTACTATATGCATTTCACTCTTTGCTGTCACCTGGTTCTGTTAATTTTCTGTATCCTTGCAGATGTGTCTTTACTTTCCTTTCCTGATGATGGCAGTATTAATGTTGCTACTATTGATTCATGACACATATGTATTTTCCAGCTTCCTGCCTCTTCTCACATTAGCAGATTATGCAGCATGGAGCATGCTAGGAACCCATTGTTGATCATCTGTGCCACACACAGTAGGCAGCACAAAAGGTTTTCCAGGCATCAAGACATGCCTTATGGTGATAAAATGCAGGCTTCTTGATGGATCTTGTCTGGCAGTGCACAGTATTATATCTGTGCTCTGAGTCTGTTGTGGCATAGCATATTGACATTGTGACAATGGATGTGGTATGTAGCCAGCATCATTTGTAATGGTTGGTTAAAACTTTGGAATCATGCATATGTTACTTTGTTTATGGTCATGACAACCAATTTGATGGCCATACATGAGGTTGCTCTACAGAACAAGAATTGTACAACAGACATCTATGAGGTATAAATCATGTTGTTTGTATTACAATTTCTGTACACTCTGACATGAAATGCAGTCAGCACATAAATATTACTCATTAAATTTCACAAATAGACAATTTTATACAATTTTAAAATAATGACAGACACCATTAATGTCATTACCAACTATTGAGAATGCCATCCTAGAGCTAGCTATATGGTTTACAAACCATTTTCAAGATGTCTTTTTTCTCCAAATTTCTCAAGCTATTGGAAACATTTTTATCCCACATTAACAGATTTTTAATAATTCAATTGAAATGATATTATATGTCAAATCAACCTGAATTGCACCCGTCTTCTAGTCTAAATAAAGCAGACTATTTCCCTTGCTATATTCAAATATAATTTGGATGAATGCCTGGGTTACACAAATTGACCCCGGTTTTACCACTAGCCCTCATGGTTGGAGGAAAAATGTAATTACCCTAGCAAATACTTGTTCACCACATCCTTGGATGATCACATTGCAAAAATATAGCCTGTTTGCATGGGATAATAATTACCATGGAGATGTAAGTCTCATCTTCTTAAGATCCTGTCTTATCTGGAGTCTAGTAAGTAACTATGAACATATGCATACAAGTGAACTAATGATATATTTTTCCCCATAATATCTGAAACAAAGCTACTTCAGAAACTCACCTACTGCACAAGATGAGAAATTATAATATCAATCACCTGAAGATAGTCGTTTAACAAAAAAGTACTGATCAAATTGCAGGTATCAAAATGCAGGAGTGGAAAGACTACAAGTACTTTCATTCTCTTGTGCCCACTGAGTGCCAAGACTGGCTTCCACTCTACAGTGACTCATTAACCCACTCTGTCATTTCATGACCTAATGCTCTGAAACTCTCCTCCTAGTCATATAAGACTTGTGAATACTTTTAATACATTCTCCTCTGAGCTCAGACCATACCTAATTCAGGTTTATTCATGGAGGATGTACAAAAGTCTCCTTATCTCTTGCATAGTTTGATATACCATATTATGCATAAAGAATATGTTATGTATGTATGTGGAGGGCTCAGTTAGTTGAGATGCAGTTGATTGATAGGTAGTGTTTGCTTAATGCCATCAAATGCTGTTTTCCTTTTTTAATATTATGCTTTGGGGTTCATCTCTTTGGGAGTGTGTAACAAATCTACATATTTTGTTTCTACAGTTTAAATAGTCTTTTTAGAAGAGGCTACTGATGCGAGAATGAGGGGGGATTTGAGTTAATTGAGTAGGATTCCTTTCCCTATTGGAGAATTAGTGATAGTTCAGTGCATCAAA
Source organism: Protopterus annectens (assembly GCF_019279795.1). Taxonomy (NCBI): domain Eukaryota; kingdom Metazoa; phylum Chordata; order Ceratodontiformes; family Protopteridae; genus Protopterus; species Protopterus annectens. The sequence continues at coordinate 687,738,682 of NC_056731.1, forward strand.
CCTCACTCCATAGTAGTGACTGACAAGGACTGAAAATAGTAAAAATCTTTAAAGGTGTTGTTTTTAAAGGAGGACAAGACTGTCTGTACCTCCATGTGGAGGTCTATGCCTCTACACCCTGAGCTTTAAAATTATTTTAACTCATTGTCTCCTGATCTTATTCTAAAAGCACACCACAATGTAACTTACCAATGTAAATAAACAGAACATACCCAATTACTTATACATCTTAAAACAAACATATGAACTTCACCTCAAAGGCAAACTGTATCCATTGATGAAACAGCATTTAATGGCATTAAGCAAACACTACCTATCAATCAACCTCCTGTGAAATACTCTCCTTCCTTTAACATCAAAACTAATAAGACAACACCCCCCACACACCCTTAAGAAACTTGAACCACTCGGGCCCTAAAACAAATCCCACAATCCATGTCAAATCATCATGACCATGCATTCTCAGTTCTCAGACCCAAATGATAGGATTCACTCCTCCTTTTATTCCAAGTTCCAGTCTCTGCTTAAATGACATTTAGTTAAACAAGCAGAATATACATGTTACCCCTTATGTCACATGACACATGTCACATATACATGTTATCCTTCAAGTCCACTTTAACTCTTTCCCACTTATCCTCTAAGATACTTTCCTACTTTTTTTCACACATCTAATTTACTCTAATATCTCAGATGTTTTGAAACTTTTGTACATAATGAAAATTAACACATTGGATTTATTTTACATCCTAATCACTATGCTATCATTACACTGTTTTACTGTCACTAATGTGTTTTTGTAGCCTTGTCTGTTTTGTATGTCTGGTCATTTTTTTGACCCTGGCCTGATACTGAAATTGGTCAGAATTGATCAGCACTCTACCCTGGTAAATAAATTCAAATTAATTAATTAACTATTTAATTAATTAATTCATTCATTCATTCATTAATGACTGTAATGTAGTTAATTCAGTATAGTTTTTGTGTATACTGTAACTCTACCAGAGTAGAGTGCTGATCAATTCTGGAAAGGTTTTGTTGTGTCTTTAAATTTACTTGGGAATGAGAGGTCCCCACAATGTTACTTAGGGAAAAAAAATATGTATTAGTTAAGAAGGCATCGATTGTCATTTACTGCTGTACAAACAAAGGTCACCTGCAACTATAAGACAGGAAGTTCATTCCCCATGTGACTGTTCAGAAAGATGGGTAGAAGCCTACCAAAAATGTTCCTGGAGTAGTGGAAGCCAACAGCCCAATTAGGGATACCTTTTGGGGTATACTTGGAGGAATTAGATAGACTTTAAAGTTGAACTCATAGCTTGGTTGAGGTCTAAAGCCTAGGACTTCTAAAGTACAGCTTGTTTCCAGAAGGGACTGTGTAGCCTGGAAATAGTCATTGGAAAGTAACCAGAGCCATTATTTTGTTTTCACTTTGAACTGCAAAGCCAAGAGGACAAATTTTTTGATGTGTATTGATTTCAGAGTAAACCTAGTTTTATACAATCTAGTGTCCACAGTGGTTCTTTGGACATACATTTTTGGAGTGTGTATGGGAAGTTTTCCACAATTCATCACATACCATTCCAAGAAATACCTATGTGACCAAGTGTATTACAGTTATTATGAAAATGTAAAATATCTGAACTTGTATAGTGTGTCATACAGATATTTGAGAAGACTTTATTCAGGTATATAGGACAATTAGAGACAACACCTCTGGGAATGTTTGGAGTTAACAAAGATGTATACTCATCAGACAACCTTTGTAGAAAATTATATAGGAATGACAGCTGCACTAATTGCTTCTCTTAGACAGAAGCTGATGCGTGGAATAGTCCAACAATTTATATTAATGCAAGCACTAGTTTAGATATTTTTAAGAACAAATTAACTCTTCTTTTGGGACTAAATGTTTTGGTTTATTGGTAGGCTATAAGGAGTTATTGCCAGTGTGTGAAATATTTGTATACATTTATGTAAGTATGTATGTAGGTATGCATGTATGTGGTATAATGCAGAAGTGTCAGAAACTTAATGAGCATCAGCATAAAATATTAAGACTTTTTTACATCATAATACAGTACTGTCAGAGGCACAGTTACTGACAGCATGATACACACTGGCCTTGTTACATTATAATACAAGCAGTGTCAGAGACTCAGTTCCATCAGTGTGATACAGACAGGCTTTATTGTGCCATAATACAGACGATTCATACGTTTAGTTTCCATCAGCATGGAAAACTACACACTTTGTTCCATCATAATATAGTAGTGTTAGATTCTCAGTTGAAACAGCTTCACAGGCTTTGTTACATCATAATGCAATAATGTCAGATCATTAGTTAGAACTAGCAGTAACATAGCCTTAGTTTCCACTAGCATGGTTCACCCAGGGATTATTACTTCCTAATACAGTAAACTCACAGCCTTAGTTTCCACCAGCCTGAAACACTACAAGCATTTTTACTTCATAACAAAGCAGCATCAGTGCATTAGTTAAAATCAGAATGGAGCACGCAGCTTTTGTTACATCCTAATACAATAGAGTTTAGTCATTAACTGCTATCAGTATGAACACCACAGGCTTTGCTCACCACAAATACACTAGTGTCCAAGTCTCAGTTGCAATCAGCCTGAAACACAATAGGTTTTGTTACATCTTAGTACAGTAGTGCTGGGGCCTCACTTACCTCACCTACAGTCAGTATGGAACATAACAGTCTTTGTTGCATCATAAAGTAGTACAGTCCGGGTTTCAGTTAGCACAAAATGGAGCACAGAGTTCATTGTTTCATAATGACAGTGTAGCGTCAGAGCCTCAATGACCATTGTTTACCATCAGCATGGATATTACAGCTTTGTTATTTCATAATATAGTACCATCAGTCTCAGTTTCCAGCACCATGGAACTCATAGGCATTAATACATAAACACAGTAGTGTCATAGCGTTAATTACCACTAGCATGGAACACATAGGCTTTTTTACATAAAAAATGAACTAATGCCTTCATTACCATCAGTAAGGACCACACAGGCATTATAGAATCATAATGCAGTAAAGTCTAAGCCTCAATATTCATCACAATACAGTAGTTTCAGAAACACAGTTTCCTTTAGCACAGAGCACAGTGTGTATGTTACATCATAATACAATTGTGCCAGTGCCACTGTTACCATCAGAAAGGAACTCACCTGCTTCGGTAGATCAGAATAAAGTAGTGTTAGTGCTTCAGTTGTTATCAGTGTGGTACAACACATGTTTTATTATGATATAATACAGTAGTGTCAAAGCCTCATTTAACATCTGTTTGGAACATACAGCTTTGTTGCATCATAATGCAGCAATGTCAAAACCTAAGTAACCATCAACATGGTGCTCAGTCTTTTTTACATCACAAAAAAGTGTAGTATCAGCTACAACTGGCATGAAACACAAAGGCTGTATTACACCATAAAACTGTAGTGCCAAGGTTCAGTTGTGATAGTGTTGAACATTATAGACTATGTTCCCCATAATTTGTCATCATTAGTGATGTAAAAAAGAGTTTGAACCCACACTGTGAAAGTAGCAGACTCCAGATCTGACTTCAGACTAGTGACAAGTGGAGTGCCACAGGGTTCAGTCCTGGGTCCTCTCCTGTTTTGTATCTACTTCTCTGAAGTACAGACTAACACAGAAGGTCTTTGGCTAATGAAGTTCGCAGATGACTGCAAACTAGGAGCCATAATTGAAACTCCTAATGGTGTGGACATCCTACAAAAGGGCCTCACTGAGACAGATGCCTGGTGTCAAAGCCGTGGCCTCAAGCTCAATGCCAAAAAGTGCATTGTCATCCCTTTTGGTAAAGACTCTGTATCCATGAACTACAACATGGGCGGTAGTCTACTTAACACCAAAAGTGTGATAAGAGACCTTTGGACACAGGGGGACAGTAGTCTCTCCTTTGATAATCACATCACCACAGTAGTCAGGAAATCCTTCTACATGGCACACCTCATCACAAAAGGTTTCTCATCAAGGAAAAAGGAAGTCATTGTTCCCCTCTACTCGTCACTCATTAGACCCATTATAGAATACAGTGCCCCTTTTGGTATGTACCTCGCAAGACATCTACAACAACTGGAAATGCCACGGAAATCCCTCACAAAGAGGATTACCGGCCTCAAACAGATGCCCTATGCAGACCATCTCAAAGAACTCCAGCTTTACTCCGTCGCATATCACCTTCTCAAAGGCGATCTCTGCCTAACACACAAAGCTATGTCAAACCCAGAGCTGTTGGGCATGCTCCACTTAATGAAATCCCAATCACTCCAAGCTACACGATCTAGTGACCTAAACCTTGTCACCACAATAAACAGAACATGCTGGAGGGATAGATTCCTGCCCCAGAGACTTCTCATACTCTGGAACAAGCTACCTATCTATATCAAACAAAACTCCTCATTAGCACTTTTCAAGAAAAATCTTGAAGATTGGATGGGAGATAGGAAATTCACCCTGGGGATCACTTCTGTGGTTCTGCTCAACAGGAGCACAGGAAAATATTTTTCTTGGGTGGCAAAAGCTAGGGTACCTTTTTGGCTAGGCTTATATAGGCCCTAAGGCCAATAGCCTAGTACCTACCGCCTAGTACCTACCTATAAACCTATGAATGTATAATATATTACTGACAGGTCTGAAGAAACCATCCACATGGAACACACAGGCATTGTTGCATCATAATACAGTTGTGTCAGTGATGCATTTATGAACAAAGTGGAACACTATAGGCTGCAATGCAGTAGTGTTGGACCCTCAGTTACCATAAGCGTGGAGCTCAGAGGTTTTATTACATCATAATACAATAGTGTCAAAGCCTCAGTTAAAATCAGCCTGGGGCAAAACTGGCTTTGTATCTCGTAGTACAGTAGTGTCTGAGCTTCACTTATAATCAGCTAGAACATTACCAGCTTTGCTTCGTCATAATGCAATACTCTCTGAACCTCAGTGACCATCAGTATGGAGTACTGCAGGTTTTCATACATCATAATATAGTAGAGTTAGAGCATTAGGTATCATCAGTACAGAACACACAGGCTTTGTTATATCATTGTACAGTGGCATCAAAGCCTCAGTTACTATCAGTATGGAACACCACAGCTTGGTTATTTCATAATATAGTACTGTTAGGGCCTCAATATTCATCAGTACAGGTGTTCCACACTGGTGGTAAGTGTTGTATTGACCCTGCTGTATTATGATGTAACAAGGCATTGGTACAAAATAAAACAATAGTGTCAGAGCCTGCATTGCCATCAGCAAGTAACACAAAATGCTTTGTTACATCATAGTTCTGTATTGTTATTGCCTTGATTGTTATCAAGATGGTACAAACAGGCTTTATGACCTCATAATTCATTAATGTCAAAGCCTCAGCTATCATCTGCATAAAATATTACAGGCTAATTTACATTACAGTACAGTAGTGCTTGAGCCTCAGTTACCATCAGCATGGAACACTTTGTCTTTGCCACAACACAGTGTGGCAGTCTCAGAACATAATCTACCATCTGCATCAACAATAATAGACCTTGATATTTCATAATATAGTAGTGTCAGAGCCATAGTATACATAATATAGTAGCATCAGAGTGCAAAGGCACAGTTACATAAAGGATTATGATTGGCTTTCAAATCATGACCTGCTTATTATGTGTTTGAGAAATGAACGACATTTGTAGGGTATGGAGCTTTATCTGTAGTTACAGAAGAAAAATGCTAAGTGTTTTGCAAGTTTTCAAAGCTTTAAAGCACTTAGCGAGTAGCGAGTGCTGTTAGAAAGATGGCGTAATTTTACAAATCACCTTGCACAGCTTCTCAAATGTCCAGATTTTTGCAGAATGTCCATTTTTTTGCCTTTTATGTTTGGTCTGTTCCTCTTAAAATGTTTGGTTTTCAGAAAAATCACTAAATAATTATATACATTTGAGTTTCAGACATGGTAGCCTTCAGAAAATGCAAGTGAACACATATCCTGTCATTCTAGATGACATTCTTTCTAAGTTTATAAGAGGATGGAGCACCTTATCTGTACAGATAGCTGGTAGAAACAAATCTGTATTTTTTATTCTGCTGCTATCTTTTGCTAGTCAGTACTGGCAGATTTGACTACCTGGCATGAGACCTGACCATAACAAGTTAAATAGGGGGTTCCTAAGATTTGTTAAGACTGGGTGTGATGCAACAGTAACTGATTTGTCTTTTTATGAATATCAGAGAGTAATCACTGTGCTCCATGCTCTACAACACAGTTGTGGCTAAGCCTTACTTACTATCAGCATAGAGAACACAGATGTTGTTTCATAATAATACTGCAATGTCATATCCCCTGTTACCATCAGCATGGAAGATTACAGGCTTTGTTACGTCATAATACAGTAGGGTCAGTTCAACTGTTACCATCAGTGTGGAACATGCAGGCTGTGTTATATCATAACAGAGTTGTGTTATATCCTCAGTTTTCATCATCATGATAGAAATATGTTGTTGTTACATCATAATAAAGTAGTGATAGAGCCTCAGTTATGATCAGAACAGAACAGTACATACAGGCTTTGTTATTCCATAACAGAGTAGTGTCAGAGCCGCAGTTTCCATCAAAATAGATCTCACAGACTTTGTTACATCATAATATGATAATGTCAGATGGTCAGTAATCTTTGGTATTGATTACTACTGGCTTTGTTATATCATAATGTGGTATACCAGCGTATCAGTTATCATCACTAAAGAATACACATAGCTTATTGCATCAAAATACATTAGTGCCAAAGCCTCAGTAAACATCACCCTGGAGCACACAGGCATTTTCATTCCATAATTCAGTCATATCACAGCCTTAGTTACCATCAGCCTCAGTTACCATCACCCTGGCTTTGTTATATCATGATGTGGTAGACACGATAGGCTGTGATATTTCATAATATTGTTGTATCAGGGCCTCAGACTTCAACAGCATGGAACAAACAGGTGTTGTTACATCATAATACAGTACTGCCAGAGCCGTCATTAACATCAGCATCGAGCATTACTGGCTTTGATACATCACATATCCTCAGTATTTCAGATACCATGAGAATGGAACATTACAGCCCTTTTTTAATTTCATAATGCAGTAGTGTCAGATCCTCAGTTTTCATTAGCATGGAACACACAACCTCTTCTACATCATAATGTGGTGCTGTCACAGCCACAGTTAACATCAGCATAGAATACTACTGGAATTGTTATTTTATAACACAGTACTTTCACAGCCTTTCTTTACATTAGTACAGAAAACACAGGCATTTTTACATTATAATGTTGTATTATCAGTTCTTCAGTTACCATAGGAATTGAACACTACTGGCTCTGTTACATGGTAGTGCAGTTGAGCCAGAGCTTCAGTTACCATTAGCATGGAACACACAAGCTTTATTACAGCATAATACATTAGTTTCTGTGCTTCATTTACTATCATCATGGAACACACAGGCATTATTACATCATGATACAGTAGTGTTAGAGCCTCAGGTACCACCAATGTGGAAATAATACACTCTGTTAGATAATAATACAGTAGTGTCTGATCTTCCATTATCATCAGCATGGAACACTACAGACTTTATTACATCATAGGTTCATAGGTTCATAGGCTGGTACTAGGCTATCGGCCCTAGGGCCTATACAAGCCTAGCCATAACAATTCCCTGGCTATTTCTTCCCACACTATTTACTTCCCTGGACCCCTGTCTTGCAGGGCAACTGATGTGATCCCCGGGGTGAATTTCCTTTCTCCCATCCAATCATCAAGGTTCCTTTTGAAGAGGGCCAAAGAGGCGCTCTGCTTGACATGTATGGGCAGTCTATTCCAGAGTCTGGGGAGTCTCTGGGTCAGGAACCTATCCCTCCAGCATGTTTTGTTTATTGTGATGACAAGATTTAAATCCCTGGAGCATGTGGCTCTGAGGGATTGGGATTTCTTTAAATGGATACAGTAGAGTCAGAGTCTATGTTATTATATGCATGGACCACACATCCTTTATTACATCATAATACAGCAGTGTCAAAGCCTGAGTTTCTGTCATCATGGTACACACAGGCTTTATTACATCATAGTGGAGGTGTTTCAGAGCTGCAGTTACAACCTGCATGGAATACTACAGGCTTTGTTGCATCATACAATAGTAATGGCAAACCTGTAGTTTCCATCAGAATGATGCATTCAAGATTTATTACATTACAATAAAGTAAATTCAGAGCCTCAGGTGCCATCAGCATGGAATCCTGCAGGCATTGCTGCATCACTGAAAAGTCGTGTCAAGGCCTCAGTTACCATAAACGTGGAACACTATAGTTTCTTTATTTCATAATACAGCATTGTCAGAGGCTCAATTTCAATTAGCATGGAGCACACATACTTTGGTACATCATAACACAGTAGTGACAGAGCCTCAGTTAGCATCAGTCAGGAGCTTTATGGGCTTTGATACATCTCAGCATATTACAAGCAGGTATTGTTTACATCATAATGCAGCAGTGTCAGAGCTTCCATCATCATCAGCATGGAAGAGTTGGACTTTCTTACTTCAGAATATGGTAGTGTCACATACTCTTTTACAATCAGTAGTATCAGAGCTACTGTTACTAAGAGCATGGAGCATGCTGTCTTTATTACATCTTAACATGGTTGCATCAGATATCTGGTTTTGATCAGCGTGGAACACTACAGGCTCTGATACATCATAATACCATAGTTGCAGAGCCTCAGTTTCCATCAGAATGAAATACACAGACCTTATTAAACCATAAAACAGTAGATTCGGAGCCTTGCTTAACATCAGCATGGAATACTACAAGTTTTGTTGAACCATAATACTGTAGTGCCAGAGCCTCATTTACCATCAGTGTGTAAGACAAGGCTTTGTTACATCAGAATGCTGTTGTGTCAGTGCGTGTCACAATCTACCTTGATCACCATAGGCTTTATTTCATTATACTTCAGTAATGTCTGAGCCTCATTTATGATCAGTCTCTGGCATTACAGGGTTTCTTTCATTACCAAAGAGTACAGTCAAAGCCTCAGACAGCATTAGCATGGAAAACCTAGCATTTGTGCATGATGATAAAATAGTGTCAGACCCTCTGCATACTTTGTTGCCTCAGAATATGGTAGTGTCATGGTCTCTGTTACCATTAGCATGGAATGCATATGAACTATTACATTATATAACTGTAGTGTCAGAGCCTCACTTGCAATCAGAATGGAAAACAAAGACTGTTAAATAATAATATGGTAGTGTCAGATCCATAGTTACCATCAACCTGGAACACACAGGCTGTATTACACATAATAGAGTAGTGTCAGAACCAAAGTTAACATCAGCACAGCATACACGGTCTTTGTTACTTCATAATGCATTATTGTCAGAGCCATAGTTAAAATTGAGCCTGGAACACACTAGGCTTTGTTATATTGCAGTATAGTAGTATCTGAGCCTCAGAAACATCCTAGAAAATGCTTTGTTACATCATAATAAAGTACTGTAAATCTTTTTTACACCATAATAGAATAAGGCCAGTGCCACACTGACCATCAGTATGGAGCACTTCCGAATTTGGTACATAATAATATTGTAGTGCCAGAGTCTAAGTTACCGTCAGCATGAAACCCGCAGGCCTTATTATGTTATAATATAGCAATGCTAGAGCATCAGTTTCCATCATCATGGTACAAAGAGCCTTTAATAAATAATAATACAATTCATTCAGAGCCCCACTTATGATCAGCGTGGAGCACTACAGACTTAGTTACATCATTATACAACACTTCTACAGCCTCAGTTTCCATCAGTGTGATACACTCAGGCTGTATTACATCATAATACAGTTGACTTAGAGCCTCAGGACCCTAAGTTCCATCAACACTATATAATACTACAGGCTTTGTTGCATCACAACAAAGTAATGTCAGAGCCTCAGTTACCACCAGAGTAGAAAGCATAAGGTTTGTCACGTCATAATGCAGTAGTAGCACAGCCTGTTATAATCAGCTGGAACACAAAGGGCATCATTTTATCACAGTACAGTAGCATCTGAGCTTCATTATAATTAGACAAGAATATAACAGCTTTGTTACATCATACTACAGTCCTGTCAGAGCCTGAGTCACTACAAGCACGGAACATGTTACATCAAGATTGAGTAGTGTCAGACCCTCAGTGACTATTAGCATAATACACTACATGGGGCTTTGCTAAATAATACTAGAGCAGTGTTAGATGATCGGGCACCATCAGCATGGAACACACAAGCTTTGTTACATCGTTGGACAGTGGAGTCAGTGCCTCAGCTACAATATGCATGTAGCACACAAACTTTTTTGCACCCTAATACAGTAGTGTTAGAGCCTCATTTTCCATCAGCATGGAACACATAGACCTTTCATACATAACTAAGTAGTCATGTCAGATCCCACTTACCATCAGGCTGGAATATTAAAAGCTTTGTTATATAATAATGTCTGTACTCTCAGAGAATTGGGTAATATCAGCATTGTACACACACACCTTATTAGATCAGAATACATCATTGTCATAGTCTCCGTTATCATCAGCACAGAACACTATAGGCTGTGTGACATCATATTACCAAAGTGCCAGAGCCCCAGCTACCATCAGCAGGATGCACACAGATTTTATAAAATCATTATACAGTTGTGTCAGTGCCCCAATTAACATTATTATGGCACATATAAACTTTGGTACATCACAATGGCATAGTGCCTGGGTCTCACTTACAACCAAACTAGGACATTAAGGGCTTTGTTACATCATAGTACAGTACTGTCAGAACCAAAGTATTGTCTGTGACACCCCTGCACTGGCCCAGTAATCAAGAAGCCTCAATTCTCACCATTGGCGAGAGTGAGGGATGTACACAATGGGAGGATGACCAGTACACACACAGTAAAGTACAATTTCCCCTTAAGAGCACACAAAGACCACAGTCAGTCTGGGATTGCTTTCTCCCCCATTTTTCTAGCTCCCCAATAAGACTCCCCACTGGCACAGCTATAGGGTTGAGATCCCAGCTGACTGGTCAAGCCAGAACCTCCTGCACCCTCTTTGTCCAACCAGTGTTTCATGTCCCTGCCCAAGTAGCTGGCAAACACACACTTTGAGATTTGATTTATATACATACAAATACACACACACCCACACATACACACACATGCACACACACACACACACACACACACACACACACACACACACACACACACACACACACACACACACACACACACACACTCACACACACACACACACACACATGGGAAATGCTGACACAGGTTTACTAGGTATGCCCCCTTCTGCACAGACTATAAGGTAGTTATCACTGCCACCAACCACTCTCTATCAGCTACTCTAAGGCCCTTACAAAGGGTGTTCAATCCTACTTTCTAATGTTACTATTATCCAAATGGTAGTTTTGATCAAGACTAGCAAATCTATTTAGGAGTGGCCTGTACAGTGTCACCAAATATATAAGAGCTTAAATATGTCTCACAAATACCAGCCACAAAGATAGGTTTAAATATATTTAATAATAAATAATAAAAGAACAAGACACTACTCAGAAAGCAAACACAGTTACTTCGGAGTTCAAAATCACAGGAAATATTTTAAAACTACATTGCAGGACAGTCTCAAATGAATAAAGAAAACATCTAAACTAATCTTTACTATATTCCTAACTATATCTAAAAGAAACACTATACCCTAAATCTTACTTACAGCAAGTGCAGATGATTATGGTGATGAGTGGGTGTTTCCAGGTCAAAGACAAAATACAAAATGCACAGTCTCGCTATGAGAGAGTTCTTAAATTAATATCACAAATTACTGCTGGGTTAGCTTGGGTGACATCACTCTTTGTCACCTAACTTCAGTTCCCAGGCCAAACAGAAACTTAACAGGAGTTAACACCTCTGTGTGAGAAATACATATCTCTCAGATCTTTGCTCAGAACTGTGTAGCTGCTAGGATTCATAAAGCAATGAAACACTTTACATTTTAAACCTAGTAATTACTTTTCTTTCAAGACAATAGAAAAACTTCTAGCTCTAGACCATGTGTCTGGTTCTGCACTGAAACTGACTTTTATAGCACAATCGTAAGGCACATAATTTCAACTTAATTTCTTCATGTTTTGTAAGTTAATCTTCTATGTTCTAGGAGGGTATGCTGTACTTACATTCTTGAAGCTCAGTACATAACATAGAGTTCTGTATAAATCATATCAATATTCACAAATTACATAGAATTATTTATGAAATTACAGATATCTGGGCTGGCAGTGTCACATTTCTCTCCCCCCCTAAAAACTCAAGCCATTTCTTCAAGTGACCCTTGAGAAATGTTGCTTGAGTGGGTTTTGCCTATCTGGGAATACCTTACCACACTCCCTGCATTGAGAACCCATCTGTGTTGGCCTTGCTAACCCCACTGCGCTGCTGCACTGTCATATCATATTGCAACCCTAGGCTCCACCTTAGTAACTTGGCATTTTACTGGCTGGCTCGATGTAGCCATGTTAAGGGAGTGTGGTCAATAACTACAATGCATTTCCTGCCATACAGATAAGGCTGAAATTTCTGCAGTGCCCACACTATGGCTAGGCATTCCTTTTCTATAGCTGCATAGCATTCCTCCATGGGTTGGAGCCTATGACTGAAATATATCACTGCGTGCTCTTCTCCCTCTGAGGAAACTGGGCTAAGTACAGCCCCCACCCCATGATTTGAAGCATCCACCTGCACAACAAATTATTTGCGGTAATCTGGACTGGCTAACACAGGGGGTCCTCCTCAGAGAGAGCTTTGGTTGATAGCGAGGAAAATTGTGCTGGTAGGGCATGGGAATTATGTATGGCAGGGGTTCCTGTCACTAGAACATATTCTAGCAATCTTGGTTCTATATGTAGTATAATTGAGAAAAAAAACTAACATATACTTATATCAGATTGCTCCTTTAATGCTGTAATTGGTTCCAAATCCTCCTTTAGGTTTAGAAAAAGGAAGATGCTCAATAGGATGTTATGCTATCAGAAGATTGGTCCACCACAGAATGTGAGTTTTGGTACATTTCCATATGTTAGTTGCAATTTTTGTCCATTTTTGGACAACAATAGTACTTTTATACATCCCACTACTAATAGGAATTTTTTATTTTCAAAGTAACAGCGAATTGCGTTACTGAACACTTGGTTTATCTGGCTCAGTGTCAGCTTTGCAAACAATTTTATGTAAGGAAGACAGATCATTACCTTAAGGATAGAATCAAGGAATACGTTAGAGATATTAGACAGAACAACAGCTTGAATTCCTTAGCTAAACATGTCATGAATATGGATCCTGATCATGGTTTAAGCTTAAGGTAATAGAGACCATAGTAGTAGGGCAAGGCTAGGAGATATTAAGACCATTACAGAAGATAGGGAGTTGTACTGGATTCTGAATTTGCAAGCGGATAGGAATAAGGGTTTAAATGGGAATGTCTCTTTAAGACCTAACCTAAAACAAAGAAGACCTTTTTGTGCTAAGTAATTGTTGCTTTGATTGTTTTAATTAATTGATTGATTAGTTAAGATGCCTTATTGGTGGTAAGTTTGTATTTATTGTGTATGTACTGAGGATTTTTATGGTCTGAAGAAGCATTTTATGCAAAAGCACTCACTTTATTATTGTATGTTTTATTAAAACCTTCTGCCCACACAGTGTTGTTTCGTTTTCTCTTAGTTGTATTTTATTGTTGGAATTGAGCTGGTGTGCTCCATTGATTTTATTTTCAATAATACATTAGTGTCACAGTCTGAGTTAGGATCAGCATGGGACACTATAGGCTTTGCTATTTCAGAATGCACAGACTTTGGTAGATTGTTATACAATTTGGATCGGTGTGTCAGTTACTCATCAGTATGGAATCCACAGGATTCAATACATCATAATACAGTAGAGGCAAAGCCTCATTTACAATAAGCATGAAACGCACATGCTCTATTACATCCTAAAACAGTGGTTTTAAAACCACAGATTCAATCTGTTAGAAACATACTAGCTTTGTTATATGGTAACACAGTAGCTTCAAAGCCTCAGTTACCATCTGCATGGAGCACTACGGGTTTTGCTATTTCATAATGCAATATCATCAGCACCTCAGTTTCTGTCAGCATGGGACAAACAGGCTTTGCTACATTATTATATGGTAGTGTCATAGCATCAGTTACCTTCAGAATGGATTATCATAATGCAGCAGAAGTACTATTACATCTTAATACAACAGCATCAAGGCCTCAGTTGCATCAGCATGGGACACTGGCTTTCTTACATCAGAGTATAATAGGTCACATCCTCAGTTCCATTCTGTCTGAAACAAAGCAGGCTTTGTTGCATCATAACAAATTAGCAACAGTGCCTCAATTACCATCAGCATTAAGCACTCAAGCATTCTTTCATCATAAGTGACAAAGATTCAGTTACCACAAGTATGGAAAAAAACAGACTTTGTTACATTAAAATACAGAGTTGTCAGATCCCCATTTACCATCAGTATGGAAGATTACAGACTGTTACATCCTAATACAGTCATGTCAGTCGCTGTTTACTTCATCATGGTATGAGCAGGCTTTATTACATCATTATATATTTGTGTCAGAGCCCTGATAACGATCAGTGGCAAAAACTACATACAGGCTTTGGTGCATCGTAATACAGTAATATAGGAGCCTCATTTACCATTACACATTTTGACATGTAATACGGAAGTGTCAGAACCTCAGCTAAAATCAGCCTAGAAAACTGTCTAACAGCACATTAGTGACATTAAAAAGGGGCATTTGTAAAGTCCACTAGCTATGCATTTTACACATTTTCATCAGGGTAATTCATCTTTATTAAAAGGGTATATTTTGTAGCCAGTTTCTGTGAAATTGGGTGAACATATTACCCGTAAGGATAAGTTACTATATAAAGAAGCAATATATATTGTGAAGTATAATACTTTGGCACCTGTGGTGGTTAAATAATGAGTGTAATTGGAAGGATTTCATTAATTAATGATTTTAAACAATTATGCTTGTTAGTGTTTTAATTGTTGAAATATATATTAGCTGTTCTCTGTGCATTTTACTCCATGAAGGCATTGCAGCCGAGGCACTAGATATTATTACATTTTTCATTTTTTTATATGTTGACTGTGGCTGTTGTTACTCTTAGAAACCTGTCTAAGCCTCTCTTACAATCTACCTAGAATAATATAGGTGTTGTTACATCATAATACAATATTGTCCAAGCTTCAGTTACCATAAGCATGGAACACACAGGCATTGTTATATCATGATAAAGCTGTGCCAGAACCTCAGTGACCATCAGAATTAAACACTACAGCTTTGCTATTTCATAACAATATACTGTCACAGCCTCAGTTTCAATCACCATGAAATACACCTGTTTGACACATAAATATACAGAGTGTCACATAGGTTTTATTAGCCTAGGATACTATGTGCTTTGTTACATCATAATGCAGTACTGAAAGATCCTCTTTTGCAATCTTTATGGGATACATTGGCTTTACTAAATCATAGTACAGTAGTGCCAAATCCTCAATTACCATCAGCATGGAACACATAGAGCTTGTTATATCATAGTAAAGTAGTGTTATATCAGCATTTATAATCAGCCGGGAACATAGTAGGCTTTGTTATTGTACATCATAAAACAGTACTGTCAGTGCTTCAGTTATCATCATCCTGGAACATTACAGGCTCTAATATTTCATAATACACCACTGTCAGAGCCTCTCTTTCTATCAGAATGGAATACATGAGCTTTGGTGCATCATTGTATAGTAGGATCAGACCTTCAGTTATAATCAGCATGAAACATACAACCATTGTTATGTCACAGTACCACACAAAGTTTGTGTTTATATAATTTCTGAGGAGTGTTTTCACTGTTTAGCCATTACCAAGGCATTGCTTTGGTTCATAGTACTGTAGGTAGGTTCATAGGTTCATAGGTAGGTACTAGGCTATCAGCCCTATGGCTTATACAAGCCTAGCCATAACGATTCCCTGGGTATTGCCTCCCACAAATATTTACTTTCCTGGACCCCTATCTAGCAGGGCTACTAATGTGATCCCTGGGGTGAATTTACTATCTCCCATCCAGTTGGTCAGGGTTCCTCTTGAAGAGGGCCATTGAGGCACTCTGCCTGACATCTATGGGCAGCCTATTCCAGAGTATGGGGAGTCTCTGGGTCAGGAACCTATCCCTGCAGCATGTTCTATTCATCGAGATGACAAGGTTAAGATCCCTGGAGCGTGTGGCTTGGAGGGATTGGGATTTCTTTAAGTGTAACATGTCCAACAACTCTGGGTTTGATATGGCCTTGTATTTTAGGCAGAGATCGCCTCTAAATAGGCGATATGTGACAGAGTATAGCTGGATTTTTTTTAATGGTCAGCATAAGGCATCTGCTTTAGGCCTGTAATTCTTTTTGTGAGGTATTTCTGCGGCCTTTCTAGTTGTTGCAGATGTCTTGTGAGGTACATATCAAATGGGATATTGTATTCTATAATGGGTCTAATGAGGGATGAGTACAGAGGGACAATGACCTCCTTTTTTCTGAATGAAAAGCCCTTAGTGATGAGGTGTGACACATAGAAGGATTTTCTAACTGTTGTGGCTATGTGGTTATCAAAGGTGAGACCACTGTCCACCTGTGTCCCTAGGTCTCTCATCACACTTTCGGTGTTTAGTGTACTGCCACTATGTGGTAGTTCACAGGTACGTGTTTTTTCTCAAAGGAGACAACTATACATTTTTTTGGCATTTAGCTTGAGCCCATGGCTCTGGCACCATGCATCTGTTTCGGTAAGGACCTTTTGTAGTATATCCACATAATTTGGGGATTCAATAATGGCTCCTAGCTTGCAGTCATCTGTGAACTTTGTAAGCCAGAGACCCTTAGTTTTGGCCTGTACTTCAGAGAAGTAGATGCTAAACAAGACTGGTCCCAGGAGACAACCCTGTGGTACACCACTTGTCACTTGTCTGGAGCTGGATTTGGACTCGGCTACTTTTACAGTGTCTGTTCTGTCAGTAAGCCAGTTTGCAACCCATGAAGTGACATAGGGATTAATGCCCAGCTTTGTAAGTTTATCTATGATTCCAGAGTGGGGGATAGTGTCAAAAGCCTTGGTGAGGTCCAAGTAGGCTGTGTGAAATACCTTACCCTTGTCCATAGCTCTGGAGACTGATTCAAAGAAGTCAATCAGGTTCAGGAGGCAAGATTCGCCCTTAACAAACCCAGACTGTGTGGAGTCCAGTGTTTGAAGGTTGCCAGTGTCTTTGTTTATAAGTTCCATGATAATACGTTCCATGGCCTTGCAGATCAGGCTCGTCAGACTGATGAGATGGTAGTTCCCTGGATCCAAAGTGGATCCCCTATTGTGGAGTGGAATGACTGTAGCTGTGCACCATTCTGTGGGCACACAGCCAGAGGTGAGGCTACGATTAAACATGACACATAGGTGAGGTGGCAGTTCATTTTGTAGTTCATGCAGTACACAGCCCGGGATGTCGTCTGGTCCCACGGATGCTGTATTCTTGGCTTTGGAGAGTGCATTTTTTACCTGAGTGGCCGTGATTACCCGAATTTGGCATTCTTTCATAATTGAGATGGGCCCTTTAGGGGGTGAGAAGGGGGTGAAGTTGGCACTGCATCTATGTGCCAGGATATTGGCAACCTCCTTGGGATCAGTATATGCTGTAGCTCAGACCAGGTCTGAGTATTGCCATTTAGATTCTTGACATAGCTATAGAATGCCTTGTGGTTGTCTTTGGAATCTTTAGCAATTTTGTTTTTGCAACTAGCTTTGGAAGATTTTATGAGGTATCTCAGCTTTCTATTGAGGCTGGTGAGGGAGTTTTTTGAATCCTGGATTCTTCTTCTTTTCTGCAACAGTTTCTTCCTTCTGTTGTACAGCTTGTTTATGGCAAGGGACCATCAGATTGGCTTTCTTTTTTTAGAGGACAGTGTCTTGGTTCTATTTGGGATGGCTCGGTTTATGCATGAGTGAATGTGCTCATACAGCACCTTAGTGTAGGATTCAGCAGTTGAACTTCCAGTTCCCATCTGCATGGGTGTCATGATGATTGTTACTTCTGACCTGAGAAACATGAAGTTGGCTTTGGAGAAGTTTTTTTACAGAGGTTTCCTTAAAGGGGGGTGGGGGTGGGGGTAGGATGTGGATGTCAAGGGTGATTAGCTTATGGTCTGATCTGACCAACGAGGGGGTGACCACTGGTGTGGAGCTTCGATCACTCATGTTGGTAATAACCAGGTCTAGAATATTGGTACCTCTGGTGGGATTATGAGTTAGTTGCTCTAGGTCATTGGACTTTATGAATTCCAAGAACCGTTGAGAAAAGTTGTTGGCACAGGAGTAGTTTTCCCAGTTAATGGCAGGGTAGTTGAAATCACCCAGTATTAGGGTGCTTGGTTGTATCTTAATATTTTCCAGTATGTTTAGAAAGGTGTAGTGAGAATCTTGGAGCATGGTGAGGGATCTGTAGCAAGCTACAATTGGTATTGCAGTCTTACCTAGTGTTAGTTGCACCTGGAGAATTTCAGATGCATTGTGTTGGGGAACCAGCCTGGAGGTGTGAATATTCTTGGTGAATATGGACACTCCTCCACCTTTAGAGTTTTGGTCCTGGTTTGGTGGCAAAAAAGCATGGTATGAGTTGTAGCCTGGTATTACACGGGTGCTCTCTGGAGCTTTGAACCAGGTCTCAGTTACTGCAAAGATATCGATGTTCTCCATTTTTAGGAGAACCTCGAGAGAGTTCATCTTGAGGTTTAGACTTCTGGCATTGAGTAGCATTACCTTCAGACTTTGCTTGCTTGTACCCATTACAGTGGTAGTTTTGTCCTTTGAACCTTGCCTAAAAAAGGCACTATAGGGGTGGCAAGAGCCTTAGCCAGTAACCTGAATCCCAGGGGCAACTGGTGCAAACCATCTCTTGCAAAGCATTGTGGTTTGTCCATCATGTCATCGCAAGCAGACAGATACTGGATCCTATGAACTACATACCAGAAAACCAGTGACACTGTTTTTTCAATAAATAATGGTCTATTTATTCCACAATGAATAGTGGATAGCAATAAATTCCACCATAAAATCTCCAAGCGCCTCGGCCATAAACAGCCTTTGCAGAGTAAAACACATTCTCTTAATACTTCCTATATATAACAAAGTTAATTCCAATTAATCAATTACATCAATTGCACATAATAAAAATCTCTTAAAGATAAAATAGTCTTTAAATAAATTATTAAATTATTTAAAGACTGTTTTAGCTTTAAGAGATTTTTATTATGTGCAATTGATGTAATTGATTAATTGGAATTAACTTTGTTATATATAGGAAGTATTAAGAGAATGTGTTTTACTCTGTAAAGGCTGTTTATGGCTGAGACGCTAGGAGATTTTATGGTGGAATTTATTGTTATCCACTGTTCACTGTGGAATAAATAGACCATTATTTATTGAAAAAACAAAGTGTCACTGGTTTTCTGGTACGTGGTTTGTGGTATCAATTTATATCAAATTGTGGTTCAAGCTTTACGATACTGGATCCTCTTTGAATGACACCAGAAGCTTAGACAATTATTGAAGTCAATCATTTTGTCCTTATACTGTGGTATCATTCTGGGTGATGGCAGGATGCTACTCAGGGCTAGGGTCATACCTGCCTGGGCTACATGATCCAAGAGCTCTTCCATGTCTCTTTTCATGTAGTCCAGGGAGGTACGTCTCAAGTCATTCACTCCAACATGGACAATGACAGAGTCATATTTGTACCTGTTGTGGAGTGACTTAAGTGCATGCGTTATGTGGCGGATCCTGGCCCCCAACAGGCAACTTACTGTAATTTTCTCCTTGTTCAGCCTGGTGAGTGGGACATCAGTGTGCCTGACTATAGAGTCACCTTTGACTAAAGTGTTGGGCACAATGTCTTGCCTTAAGGGCTGCTGTTGAGTGGCACACTGGTGTTGTGAGCTATATGACGCTTTGGTTGTGTTTGGGGGTGGTGTTTGTTTGCATTTCAGCCTCAGAGGTCCTTGTAGCTTGGGAAGGTTAATGTTAAGAGCCTCTGCATATGTGGGTTTTGGTGGTGTGGGTTTTGAAGGACTATTTGTTGTTTGAGGTGTTGTGTGGGTGTTAACCTTCCCCTCTTGACTGTCTAGCACAATCTTGGCTGGAGAGAGCTTTGCTTCCAGTTTGTCTATTTAAGTCCAGCTCTCGCAGGTTGTAGTGTTTGGTGGAAGGAGGAGAAGGTTGTCTGTGTACATGAGGCAATTGCTGCATTGTCCCAGTATGCCCAGATTCAACAGGTGGACAGGAGAAATCACTGGAAGCTGACCCTTGGACATGCCTGGTTAGGTGCTTTCTTTGTGTAGAACAAGAGATGTTTTCTCTTACTTTTTGGCAAGGTACTTGCAATTGTAGGCTGTCTAGTGCCTACGACTATTTTCTCCTTATTTCCAAGGATAGGTCAGTGCTTGTAACAAATTAAGGCTTCCTAGTGCTTTTTAGTGAGTTATAGGGCAAGTACTAGTCACAGGTATACAGATTATAGTGCTACTGCTGCTGATAAACTAGCTAGTTCTAAAGGAAAATTTGAAGAGCAGACTTTCTGGCACCGGGAATAATTTAACCTTAGCCTTGCGGTGCTGCCCAAAATGCACGTATTTATGCCAGAAAGTTGAAAGGGATAGAAATCACCCCAAAATGGCCAATAAAATTGCAATTTCAGAGCTGGAAACCACTCCTCTAGTGTTAGATAGGTAGTACAATGCTCCCACTCTCACTGGTAAGCAGTAGGACCTCCTTCTACCACAGCAAGTCCTGGATAGCTCTGAACACTGAAACTAAAGTCCTGAAACCAGCAAAGCCTGGAAACTGGACTATTCTAATTAGAAAAAGTGGGAAATTAGCAAACAAGATAGATTTTTTATCTTTTGCTTAAATCAAGCTAAACAATGCAGTTATACAGTAAATAAGCACAGAAAGGCTAATACACTTGCGTGTATAGCCAAGGACAGTAAACTCAATTAAAACTTTGCAAAATTAGAAATTTGAAAATTTAAACTTTTTACATATAGCAAGGCAAGTGCACAACTGGAAAAAGGCTTAAGGCAGAAATACAGAGAAATAAGTAGCTAGTCTACTTTTTAAGCTTTCTGAGAAGTGCAGGTAATAAAAATGACCAAAATCAGCAAAAATTAGAAAATTCAGCAAAAAGTGCTTCCAGTTAGCACAAAAAGTCTCTCTTTCTCGTTTCTAGTGCTGTAGTAGTCTGCAGGATGCCCAAACAGGATCTGCTCATCTAAAACAAGCTCAAAGACGTGCAAACGTGCATATTCATGCCATAAATTTGAAAGGGATAGAAATCAGTATCAGAACCTTGATTACCATCAGCATGAAATGTACATGCTTTGTTACATCATAATACAGCAACAGTAGAGCCTCAGTTACAATCAGAGTGAACTCTTAGGCTTTGTTACATTATAAAACAGTAGTTTCAAAGCCTCAGTTATCATCTGAGTGGAACAATATAGGTGTTGTTACATCATAATTCAGTAGTGTCAGAATCACAGTTACCATAAGCACATGACACTACAGGCTTTGCTATTTCATAATACAGTAGTTTCCATCAGCATGGAACAAACCAGTTTTGTTACATTATTATATGGTAATATCAGAGCATCAGTTACCTTCCAAATGGATCATGATAATACAGTAATGCCTCGATTACCAGGAGAACAGAACACTATGGTCTTTATTACATCGAAGTCCAGTAGTGTTAGACCCTGAGTTACAATCAACATGGAGCACTTTGGCTTTCTTAGATAAGAATGCAGTACATCACAGCCTCATTACAATCTGCCTGAAACAAAACAAACTTTGTTACATTAGTATTAAAGCCTCGGTTACCATAAGAATTCAGCATACAGGCATTCTTACATCATGGGGTCATAGGTGTGTACTAGGCTAATGACCCTGGAGCCTTTACAAGCCTAGCCCATAGACGTGCCCTGGCATCATGCCACCTGAAGTTAGTTCCCAGTGCCTCTATCAAGTAGATTCACTGGAGTGATCCCCGGGGTGAACTTTGTATTACCCATCCACTCATCAAGATTTCTCTTGAAGAAGGACAATGAGTTGCTCTGCTTGATATGTATGGGAAGTCTATTCCACAGCATGGGCAGTCTCTGGGTGAGGAACCTGTCCTTCCAACATGTTCTGTTGTTTGTGGTAATGAGGTTGAGGTCTCTGGAGCATGTGTTGCAGGGGGATTGGGATTTCTTTAGATGTAGTAGAGCTGGGTCAGGCATGGCTTTGTAAGTCAAGCAGAGATCGCCTTTAAGTAGGAGATATGAGACAGATAATAGATGGAGTCTTTTGAGTCTGTGAGTGTAGTACATGTGTTTAATGTGTAGGATCCTCTTTGTGAGGTACTTCTGTGGCTTCTCCAGCTGTTGCAGGTGTCTAGTGAGGTACATGCCAAATGGGGCATTATACTTAATGATTGGTCTAATAAGGGAAGAGTAGAGAGAGATGATGACCTCTTTCTTCCTGGATGTAAAACCCTTGGAAATGAGATGTGCCACATAGAAGGACTTTCTGACCACAGTGGCAATGTGGTGGTTGAAGGAGAGGTTGCTGTCAACCTGCATCCCCAGATCTCTAATAACACCTTCAGTGTTCAGTGGGCTCCCATCGATATGGTAATTAGTGGGAATTGAGTTTTTACCAAACGGAATGATGACACATCTTTTGGCATTAAGCTTATGGCCATGGTTTCAACACCAGTCATTGGTCTCAGTGAGGCCTTTCTGTAGGATGTCTGCATTACCTGGAGCGTTAATATTGGCTCCCTACTTGCAGTCATCTGCAAGCTTGGTCAGCCGGAGACCCTTTGTGTTGGCCTGGACTTCTGAGAAGTAGATGCTGAACAGGAGAGGATCCAGGAATAATCCCTGTGGAGCTCCACTCTTGACTGGTTGGCAGTCTGACTTGGAGTCCACTACTTTCCCACTGTGTGCTCTATCTGTGAGCCAATTTGCATCCGACCTAGTGATATAGGGGTTGATGCCTAGTTTGGTGAGTTTATCAATAATTCCTGAGTGAGGAATGGCATCAAAGGTCTTGGCCAGATCGAGGTAGGCTGTATGCACTGCCATACCTTCTTTCACAGCCCTGGTGACTGACTCAAAGTCAACCAGACTGAGCAGGCATGATCTCCCTTTCACAAAGTCAAATTGCTTGGGTTCTACAGTTTGGAGATTTCCTATATCTTTGTTAATTAGGTCAATGATGATGTGCTCCATAGCTTTACATATCAGACTTGTCAGGCTAATGGGGTAATAATTCCCAGGGGTTGTAGTCGCTCCCCCTTTATGGAGATGGATGACTATGGCAGTGCACCATTCTGTAGGGACAAAGCTTGAGGTAAGGCTGTGACTGAAAAGGACACACAGATGTGGTGCCAGTTCGCTTTGTACTTCATGTAGAACACAGCCAGAGATATTATTGGGTCCTATGGAAGCTGTATTCTTGGCCTTGGACAATGCAGCTTTAGCCTGTGCTGCAGTAATGCTGGAGCCTGGCATTCTTCCGGTATTGTGATTGGTCCTTTGGAGGGATGGAGAAGTAAAGTTGGCACTGAGTCTGTTGGCCGGTATGTTGGCAATATCTGTTGGCTTAGTATAGGAGGTGCCATAGTGCAGTAACTCAGAGCAAATCTAGGTGTTGTCATGAAGGTTCTTGATATAACTATAGAAGGTTTTTTTGATTGTTTTTAGTGTCTGTCGCAATTCTGCCCTCATAGCTGACATTGGAGGATTTGATGAGGGATCTCAACTTTTTGTTGAGGCTAATAAGGGTTTTTTCCAGTCTTGGGAATTCACTTTTTTCTGCAACAGTTTCTTCCTTCTGTTGCAGAGTTTATTAATGGCAGGGGACCACCAGATTGGCTTCCTTTTTTTGGAGGAGGGCATCTTGGTTTTGTTAGATATGGCTACTTCCATGCATTTATGTACATGTTCATACAGTGCATTGGTGTATGATTTGACAGTCATGCAGCTATTTTCCATTGGCATGGGTGATGTGAAGTTAGCCACCTCTGCTTTTTAGGAGCCCAGAGTCAGCTTTGAATATGTTTTTCAGAGTGGTTACCTTTGCGGGGGGGTGTTGTAGGTGAGATGTGAATTTCCATGGTGATAAGTTTATTGTCGGATCTGACCAGGGAGGGATTGATTATTGATGTAGAGCAATACTCACCCATGTTAGTAATAACCAGATCAAGGATGCTTCTTCCTCTAGTGGGGGTCAGAATGAGCTGGTCCAGGGCATTGGAATTGATGAATTACAGGAAGCATTGGGCCAGTGTATTGGTACTTGAGTAGTTTTCCCAGCTGATGGAGGGGTAGTTGAATTCCCCTAGTCTAAGAGTGTTGGGATGGACCTTGATAGATCCCAGGATACTTAGGAACATGGAGTGAGAGTCTAGGGACATGGTTGGGGACCTATAGCAGGCTATGACCTGGCTTGCCATCTTACCCAATGTTAGTTGTACCTGAAGTATCTCAGATGCATTATTCTGGGCTACTAGTCTGGAGGTGTGCATATCTTTTGTGAATATGGAGACACCACCACCTTTGGAGCTTTGATCCATGTTTCAGGGCTGAAAGGTTTGGAATGAGTTATAACCTGGTACCACAGGGGTGCTTTCTGTTGCTTAATACAATAGTGTCAATGTCTCAGGTTCTATCAGTGTGGAAAACACAGATTTTGTTTAATAGAAGTACGTTATTATCAGATCATTATTTACCATTAGCATGGAAGATTACAGGCTTTGAAACATCATAATACTGTCATGTCAGAGCCTTAATTATCATCCCCTTGGAATACGTGGGCCTTGTTATATCCTAATAAAGCAGTGTCAAAACAGCACTTGCCATCAGTGTGGAACACTACAGGCTTTGTTACATCATGATACAGTAGTGTCAAAGACTGTTATCATCAATGTGGAACATATTTGCTCTTCCATCATAATACAGTAGGGTCAGGAGCTCATTTACCATCAGTGTGGAAAACACAGTCTGCTTCATAATAAAACAGCAGAGTCAGTTACCTTTAGCATGAAACAATACAGGCTTTGTTAATTCATAATATGTCATAATACTTTAGTGTCAGAGCCTAAGTTGCCATCCACATGAAACATATATAGTACATCATAATGCACTAGTGTTAAGCTCTCAGTTAACATTAACATGGAACACTCAGACTCATTTTCAATCTGCCTATAAAAATAAGGTTTTTGTTACATCATAACACATTTCTTACATCATAATGCAATGAGTCTCAGTTACCATCAGTGTGGAAAATACATACTTTGATACATAAACTGAGTCTCATTTACCATCAGTGTGGAAAGCACAAACTTTGCTACATAAAAATGTAGTGTTGACAGATACTGAATTGCCATCCGCATGGAAGATTACAAACTTTGTTACATCATAATGCAATAGTGCCATAGATTCTGATATCGCTAGCTTGAAATACACACATGCTATTCCAACATAATAAGGTAGAGTCAGAGTCAGAACGTCAGTTACAATCAGTGTGGAAAACACATATTTTGAGTTACCATCAGCATGGAACACTACACCCTGTAGTATGTCATAATACTGTAGTATCAGAGCCTAAGTTACCATATGCATGAAACACATAGGCCTTGGTATATCATAATACAGTAGTGTTAGCGCCTCAGTTTTCATCATAAAGGTACTCTTAGATGTTATTGCAGCATAATAAAGTTTTGTCAGAACCTCAGTTATTGTCAGGGTGGAACACTGTAGGCTTAGCATCATCATAGTATGATAGTGTTTGAGCACAGTTATTATCATCATGGGACTCACAGGCTTTGTTTATCACAATACTTTATTGTCAGAGCATCAGTTATAATCAGTGTGGAAAACAATAGCCTTTGTTCCACTACAGTACATTAGTGTCTGAGCCTCACTTGCAATTACCCTAGAACATTTTAGACTGTTGCATCATACTTCATTACTATCAGAGCATCAGCTACCATAATCATGGAACACACAGACATTGTTATATCATAATAGAGTAGTTTAAGAGCATCAGGTACCATCACCATGGAACTATACAGCTTTGTTATTTCATAGTACTGTCCCATCACTATGAAACATACTGGTTTTGACACATCAATACACAGAGTGTCAGAGCTGCAGTTTCCATCAGCCTGAAATACTACATGCTTTGTTACATCATAATGCAGTACTGAAAGAGCTAATATTACTGTAATTATGGCAGACACGTGCTTGATTACGTAATAGTGCAGTAGTGTCAGAGCCTCAGGTACCATCAGCATGGAATACATGGGGTTTGTTACAGCATAAGAGAGTAGTGTTATAGCCTTCATTACAAATCATCTGGAAAAAATAGACTTTGTTTCATCATAACACATTTGTGGCAATGCATCAGTTACCATTAGCATGGAACATTACAGGATGTGTTATATCATAATACACTGCTATCAGAGTCTCTGTTTCTATCAGCTTGGAACACATAGGCTTTGGTACATCATTATACAGTAAGGTCAAAGCTGCAGTTACCATCAGCATATAGCACGCAAGCTTTGTGATGTCATAGTACTGTAGAGTAATAGCCGAAATTACCATCAGAATGGAATCCACAGGCCTTGTTACATCATAATACATTCGTAGCAGAGCCTTAATACAGAGTGAAACTCACAGGTTTTGTTACATCATAATACAGTGGTTTCAAAACCTCAATTACCCAATGAGTGGAGCACTGCATGTTTTCTTGCATTATGATGCAGTAATGTCAGAGTGTCAGTTACCATCAGCCTGAGATACTACAGGTTTTGCATTTTTCAGAATACAGTAGTATCAGAGCTTCAGTTTCTATCAACATATAATAAAAGGCTTTGTTCCATTATTGTAGTATAGTGAAGTGTAGTGTAGTGTCAGCGCATCAGTTACCTTAGGCACAGATGACACATCCTTTGTTATATTATTATACAACAAAGGCATGGAACACTACAGCCTTTATTAGACTGTATTACAGTACTCTTTGGCCTTCATTCCACAAACATGAAACACTTTGGGCTTTCTATCATTAGAATATAGTAGGTCACAGCTTCCTTTACAATCTGCCTAAAACAAAACAAAACTGGCTTTGTTACATCATAGTACATTACCATCAGAGCCTCGGTTTCCATCTCATTAAGCACACAGGCATTCATACATCATAATTCAGCATTGTCAGATTCTCATCTATCAGCAATGTGGAAACACAGACTGTGTTACATAAAAACATCAAAATACAGTACTGAAAGAGCTACTGTTACCATAATTATGGTAGACACAGGCTTAGTTACATCATAGTGCAGTAGTGCCAGAGCCTCAGTTACCATCAGCATGGAATGCAGGGGGTTTGTTACATTGTAAGAGAGTAGTATTATAGCCTTCACTGCAGTTTATCTGGAACAGAATATGCTTTGTTTCATCATTCCACAGTTATGTCAGTGCTTCAGTTACCTTTAGCCTGGAACATTACTGGCATTATCATATCATGATAGAGTTGTGTCAGAACCTCAGTGACCACCAGGCTGGAACACTACAGGCTTTGGTACATAATAATATTATTGAAGAGTAAGAGCATCACATACCATCAGTATGGAGCATTACAGCTTTGTTATTTCATAATGTTCTACTGTCACATTTCAGTACACAGACAGTCAGAGATGCAGTTTTCGTCAACTTGGTATACTAAAGGTTTTGTTACAACATAATGCAGTACTGAAAAAGCCTCTCTGACAGTATTTATGGTACATGGAGGCTTTACTACATTATAGTACAGTAGTGCCAGATCCTCAATTACCATCAGCATGAAACACACAGGCTTTGTTACATCATATTTGACAAGTGTTACAGCCTCACTTGCAATCAGTGAGGAACACAATAAGCATTGTTGCATCATATCAGAGTAGTGTCATTGATTCAGTTACCATTTGCCTGGAACATTATAACCTGTGTTATTTAAGCAATAACCCACGCCTGGGTGTGGGTAACTCTGGATTTACCCATGGTTGGTGTGGTTTGGTCATGAGGGTGAAGCTCGAGTGGCCAAACAAAGACAATTGTGGGTAAATCCAGCATTACTCACACCCAGAAGTCGGATATTGCTATTATACAATGACATTATTTAAGAAATAAAATACTTAATTTTCTTAAATAATGGCATTGTATAATGCCTCTGTGCTGCCCTTCCTCAGCTGTCTGATATTCTGCAGCAGTTCTGATGTACTGCGCATGCGTATGCTTTATCCTTTATGTTAAAATACATAGTGAGACAGCTTTAAAAAAAGCAACAGAGAAAGGAAGATCTCCATTGCTTTTTTTAAAGCTGTTTCGCTATGTTAAATTCCTTTACCATAGCGAGACACTTTCTAAAAAGCAACAGAGATTGTGTGTTCTCCATTGCTGTAACAAAAAAAAAAAAGACATACTAATGGAAAAAGTCCGGGCAACTGGACCTATTTCCATTAGTATAAGTCTGATTTACAACATGCAAGCTGACCAATCAGGGTGCACATTTTGGAATATTAATGGGGGGGGGGTCATTGTATAATACATAATACATCACTGTTAGAGCCTCTTTTACTATCAGCATGGAACTCCTAGGCCTTGGTTCATCACTATACAGTAGGGTCAGAGTTTCAGTTACCATCTGCATGTAACATAGAAGCTTTGTTATGTCATATTACTGTAGTGTCAGAACCTTGATAACCATCAGCATGGAACACATATGCTTTGGTACATCATAATACAGTAATGGCAGAGCCTCAGGTTCATTCAGAGTGAAATTTACAGGCATTATTACATCATAACATACTAGGCCCATAGCCTTGATTATCATCTGCATGCAGCATACAAGCTTTGTTACTTCATGGTACTGTGATATCCAAACTTCCATTACCATCAGCTTGGAACGTGAACCTCGAATATCATAAACATAGAAAGCACAGACTTTGATACATCATAATACAGTAGTGGCAGAGCCACTATAACAATCAGAATGAAACTGGCAGGCTTTATTTCATCATAACGTAGTTTCAAAACCTCAGTTGCCATCTGAGTGGAGCACTATAGGCTTCATAACATCATAATACTGTAGTGTCAGAGTCTCAGTTTCCATCTGCATGGCACACTACAGGTTTTGTTATTTCATAATACCATAGTACCCGAGCTTCAGTTTCCATCTGTATGGAATCTTTTTTACATTATTGTATAGTAATGCCAGAGTATCAGTTACCTTTAGCATGGATCATCATAATACAGGACGTATTATTACATCATAATCCAGTAGTGTCAGAATCTCAGTTATCATCAGCATGGAGCACTACAGCCTTTACTACAATACAATTCAGTAGTGTTAGGCTCTCAGTTGCTATAAACGGGGAACATTAAGCCTTTCTTAGATAAGAATACAGTAAGTGACAGTCTCATTTACAATCTACCTAAAACAAAACAGGCTTTGTTACATTGTTGTAAGTGCCTCAGTTGCCATCAACATTAAGCACACAGGTATTCTCGTATCATAATACAGTAGGATCAGTGTCTCAGTTTCCATTATCATGGAAAACACAGACTTGTTACATCAAAGTACATTACTGTCAAATCATCATTTACCATCAACATGGGAGATTACATGTTGTTACGTCATAATGCTGTCATATTAGGGCCTTAGTTAACATCTGGATGGAGCACTCATATCCTGTTAACATTATAATATAGAAGTGTGAGAGCATCACTTGCCATCAGTGTAGTAAACTACAGGGTTAAATTGTTAATCGCTATGTAATCCAATGTAACTACTGTCTGTTTATTTTAACTGTGGAGCTTTCCTCCCCGGGGCTCCACTGAAAATGGACTTACATCCAGTCGGACACTCCCGGTCAACAAATATAAATAAATAAATAAAATAAATAAAGGATTTGTTACCTCACAATACATTAGAATCAAACCCCCTGGTGTTGTCATCAGCATGGAATATACATGTTCTGTTTCATCATAATACAGTAATGTAAGATCCTCAGATACTATCAGCATGGAAAACTACAAGCTTTGATATCATAATATTGTAGGGTCAGAAGCTAAGTTACATCTACATTGAACACACACATACTTGTTACATCATAATACAGTAGTGTCAGAGCCTCAGTTTCCATCATTTTGGTAAACTCAGACTTTATTAGATCATAATACAGTTGTGACAGCGCACTACTTATGACTGACATCCAACACTGCAGCCTTTGTTACATCATGAAACAGTAATCTCAGAACCTCAGTTACTATCAGCGTGGAAAACATGTTTTGTTATGTAATAATACAGTAGTATCAGAGCCTCAGCTGCAATCAGCCTAGAATATTATAGGCTTTGTTACATCATAATACCATAAGCAGAGAACACACAGGAATCGTTTTATTGTGATACAGTTGTGTCAGAGCCTCAGAGATCACCAGCATGGAATACTACAGGCTTTCGTACATAAAATACTGTAGTGATAAGAGTATCAAGAATCATTATCACAGACCACTACGCCTTTGTAATTTTATAATGCAGTATTGTCACAGTCTCAGTTTCCATCAGTATGGGGCACACCAGCTTTGACATATCAATGCACACAAGGTTAGAGCTTCATTTACCATCTGCCTGAAACATTACAGGCATGCTACTTCATAATGCAGTAAGAATTTGTACCTCAGTTATCATCTGCATGGTACACACAGTCTTTATTAAATTATAACACATTTCTGTCATTGCATCAGTTACCATCAACATGGAAAACTACAGTCTTTGTTACAGCATAATGCAGTAATACCAAAACCTTGCTTACAATCACCATAGAACACATGGGATTTTCTTCATCTTAATATGGCAATATCAGTGTGTCCTTTGCAATCAGCTTTGAATAATATAGGCTTTGTTACATCATAAGACTCTAGTGTCTGTCCTTCAGTTACCATCGGCCTGAAACATTATTGGCTTTGTTATGTCAGAAACTCAGTTTCTATCAGTGTGGAACACACAGCATTTAGCACATCACTACACAGCATGTTCAGAGCCTTAATTACCATTAGCAATGAAAACACAAGCTTTGTTGCCTCATAATTATATAATGCCAGAGTATTGGTTACCATCATCATGGGATCCACTGGATTTGTTACATCATAGTACAGTGCAGGCAGAGCCATAGTTACCATCAGCTTGAAATGCACAGCCTTTGTTACATCATAACAGTAATTTCAGAACTTTGGAAACCATCAGCATGGAACATTGCAGGTTTTATTATTTCATATTACAATAGTATCAGAGCCTTAGTTTTCATCAGAGGGGAACACATAGGCTTGTTCTGTTATTATACAGTGGTATCTAAGCATCAGATACCTTCAGCATGGAGCATACAGGCATTCCTACATCATCAAACAACAGAGACATTATTGCATCATATTATAGTAGTGTCAGATCCTCAGTTACCAAAAACATGCAACACAACTTGCTTTACTACTTCATAATACAGTATTGTTAGAGCCTCAGTTTCCATCAGTATGGAACTCATCAGCTTTGCTATTTCATACTACAGTAAAATTATATCATTGCTTAAAATCAGCATGCAACATAACAATCTTTGTTGCATCAAAATACAGTAGTGACAAAGTCTCCTTTACTTAAGACATGGAAAACTACAGGCTTGGTTACATCATAATGCTTGTGTTGGCAGAGCCTCAGTTACAATCAGCAAGAAACACACAAGCAGGTTACAATATATAAGAATAGTATTAAAGTTTCAGTTACCATCAGCATGGCACACAAAGGTGCTTTTACATCAGAATGCTTTAGCGTCAGAGTCTCAGCTATCATGAGCACGAAAGAAACAAATTGTTACACAAGAGCACCGTAGTGTCAGATCCTCAGTTACATCACAATACTGTAGTGTCAGATCCTATGTTACCATCTGCTTGAAGCACAGATACCTTGTTTATAATAATACAGCAGTGTTAGAGCCTCAGTTTCCATCACCATGGTACTCACAGACTTTATCACATCATAATACCATTGTACAGATCCCAGTTTATGATCAGAGAGTGGAGCACTACAGGCTTTGGTACATCATATTACAGTACTGACAGAGCCTGAGTTTCCATCAGTATGGTGCACTTCAACTTTTTCATATCATGATATAGTAGACAGAGAGCCTCGGTTACTATAAGCATGGAACACAGATGTACTGTTACATCATAATAGGTTAGTGTCATAGCCTTAGTGACCATCAGTTTGGAATAATACTGGCATTGATATGTCACAAAACAGCAGTGTTAGGATCTCAGGTACCATCGGCATGGGACACACAGGCTCTGTTACTTCATCAAAAAGTATCATCAGTGCCTCAGTTACCATCAGCATGGAACACTAGGTGGCTTTGTTACATCACAGTACAGCTGAGCCTCAGTTACTATCAGTAGGAAACACAGAGGCTTTATTACAGTAATGTGAGATCCTCACTTACCATCAGTATGGAACACTAGGTTCTTTGTTCTATTATAATACTGTAGTGTCAGAACCTTAGCGACCATCTACATGGAACACACACAGCTTGTTACATCGCAATACTTTTACTGTCAAAGCCTCAGTTTTCCATCATCATGGTACAAACAGGCTTTATTACATCATAATACAGTTGTGTCAGCAGTGCCCCAGTTAACATTAGCATGGCATACACAGGCTTTGGTACATCATAATGGAATAGTGCCTGGGCCTCAGTTACAATCAGATTAGAATATTAAGGGCTTTGTTGCATCATAATACAGTACTGCCAGAGAAACAGTTACCATAAACTGGAAAACACTGGCATTGTTATATCATGAGAGTAGTGTTAGAGCCTCAGTGACCATCAGCATGGAACACAACAGCTTTGTTATTTCATTGTACATTACTGTCTCAGCCTCAGTTTCCATTACATGGAACACGCTGGCATTGTATACATCACTACACTGTGTATCAGAGCTTCTGTTACCATCAGCCAGAAATATTAATGTCTATGTTCACTTGAAATCCAACATTAAAAGTGCCTCAATTACTATCAGCATGGTACATGCAGGCTTTATTCCATGTTACAATACATTAGTGTCATAGCCACAGTAACTATCACATGGAAAACTGCAGCGTTTGTTACATCATAATACAGTAGTGTCAGAGCCTTTGTTACCATCAGTATGGAATTAATAGGCTTTGTTAAATCATCCTAAAATTGTGTCAAAGGCTGAGGTACAATGAGTCTAAAACAGAAAAGGATTTGTTACATCATTAATACAGAAGTGTCTGTGCTTCATTTACCAGTGCCATGCCATACCTCTCAAGTGTATAGATTTGTGCAGAATGTCCAGATTTTTGTCTTGTATTTTTGGTCTGTTTTTTCATAAAAAATGTGGTTTTCTGGCAAATTAGTGGCAAACCATTAAAGACTGAAGTTAGGAAATAATAACAGACATTTCAGTTTCAGACTTCATAACCTTCAGAAAATCCATGCTAATGCAAAACCTGTTAGTCTATCAATGTTCTAAGTTTGTAAGCGCAATATTTAAAAATTGTCCCTATTTTTGGGCCTTTGTCCCACTTTTTTCTTATGGCTTTGTTCAGATTTCCTGCTCTAAGAGGTTGAGAGGTATGGTTACCACTAGCCTGGAATATTATTGTCTCTGTTACATCATAATACACTAATGTTAGAGTCTCAATTTCTATCAGCGTGGAGCACACAGGCTTTGGTACATCATTGCATAGTAGGTTCAGAGCCTCATTTACCATCAACATGGAACCCATTGAGTTTATTAAATCATGGTACATTAGTGGCAGAGCCTCAGTTATCATCAGTGCGAAATGCACATGCTTTGTTACATCATAATACAGTAGATTTATCATGTTGTTTGTTTTTGGAGCTTTTCCCGCCAGGCCTTTAATGAAAATGTGCTCACCCTGGCCCAGTAGACCTCCAAGTAAACAAATGCAAATAAATTAAATAAATAATAAATACATAGTCTCAAAGACTTTTATATATCATAATACCAATGTGTCAGAGCATTAGTTACCATCTGTATGTACACAGGTCTCATTAAATCATAATACAGTAGTGTCAATGCATCACTTCCCATAAGTGTGGAACACTACAGACATTGTTACCTCATAATACTGCAGTCTCAAAGGCTCTGTTATAATAAACATGTAGCAAACGTGCTGTTCCATCATAATGCAGTACTATCAGATCCTCACTTACCATCAGCACAGAACACTACAGACTTTGTTATGCTCCAATTATTTAGTGTCAGTGCCTATGTTGCTATCCGTATGGAACACACTGGCATTGTTGCATTATAATACAGTAGTGTTAGAGCCTCAGTTTCCATTGTCACAGTATATTCAGGCTTTATTATATCATAAAACGATTATGTCAGAATTCTGGTTATAATTAGCATAGAACACTACAAGATTGGGTTTGGGTATTCACATAATGTTTAAAGTATTTACCTCAAATATACAAAGTACAGGGTTTGATTCTCACTTTGATAATAAAGGGTTGGCATAATGGTTAAGGTGTTTACCTCAGAAACTCAAAGTACAGGGTTTGATTCTAGTCTTTGGAAGGGAAATTGATGGGTTCCTATTGTATTATTGACAGCTTAGGTTGCTGAATGCTTAAACATCAATACCTAAGCGTCAAAAGCTTACAATAGCGAACGGCCACATAATCGAATTCTTTCCTCAGGAAAGAATTTGCGTGGTCATTATCAGAGATTTGCCCTTTCCTCAATGTGGAGCACTCTCAGAGTTGGTATATTTATTTACGGGGGTGGGGGGGGGCAAAGCCCCCCACTATGTTTGGGTGTGTTTATTTTGTTTATGGTCGGCCACGCAAATTCTTTCCCGAGGAAAGAATTCAATTATGTGGCAGTTTGCTATTGTAAGCTTTTGGCGCTTAGGTGTCGATGTTTTAGGATTCGACATCCTAAACTGTCAATGTTATGATATAGATGCAAATTGGCTAGGCTTCAAATGGCCCATAATGGCAGTTAGTCTAGTACTTATCTATGAACCTATGAATCTATTAGTTTCATCATAATACAGTACATTCAAAGCATTAGTTACAATCAGTGTGGAGCTCACAGGCTTTAGCACATCATAATATAGGAGTATCAGAGACTCAGTCACAATCATCCTGGAACATAATAGGCTTTGTTGCACCATAGTACAGTAATGACTGAGACTCACTTTAAATCAGTTTTGTTTCATCACAATACAGTACTGGCTGGGCATTATTTACCATCACCATGAAACAACTGGCTTTGATAAGTCAATATACAGAATGCTAGAGCCTCAATTATCATCACCCTGGAATACTACAGGTTTTGTTACATCATAATGCAGTACTGAAAAAGCCTCTATTACCATCATCATGGTTTACACAGGCATTATTACATAATTATATAATAAAACCACTGTCTCAGTTACCACCATAGGTTCATATGTTCATAGGTATATGCTAGGCTAATGACCACCAGAACCTTTATAAGCCAAGCTGTGCATTCCAACTCAGTTATGTCCCTACGTACCATGAACATTTATTTGGAAGGGGGTATGCTAGTTAGGAAGTTTCTAGAGGTTTTTTTGGGGGTGATATGTTAGTTTAGATATTACTGTCTGCCTGTGTGTCTGTTTCCAATTTCCCATCCATTGGTCAGGGGTACTCTTAAATAGGGTTAGGGATATAATCTGCTTCACATGAATGGGGTACCTGTTTCACAACATGGGGATCTTTTGAGACATGTATCTGTCTTGTCAACATGTCTTATTTATGTCACAAGTAAAATTTAAATTCTTGTGGTTCTGATGCTGTTCATTTCATGGATGTGAAAAGGTCTATCAGAGCCAGATCTGAGGATGCCTTGTATGCCAGGCATACATTGCTTCTCAGTAATTTGTAGGAGAGAGAGTATAGAGATGGGGCTTTAAGGTGATCCTTACAGGACAATGTGTTTATACCCTGGATTCTCTCAGTGAGGAACCTCTGTGGGCATTCCAACTATTGCATGTGAATGGTCAGGTGCATGCTGTAGGGGGATTCTACTGGGTCTGATAAGGGCTGAACAAAGTAGCAGAATGTCTTCCTTCAACCTAGTGTCACACCCTTGCTTATAAGCTGGGCGACATAGAATGATTTTCTTACTACCTTGGCCACATGTGGGTCAAAGGCCAGATTACTGCCTACATATGTTTTGAGATCCCTGAGTACTCAGTTAGTTCTTAGGGGTGTCTTATTGATGGAGTAATTAGCCTAGGTGACAGTTTTCCCAAAATACATTATAATACATTTTTGGCATTTAGAATGAATCTGTGACTTTGGCACCAGTCGTTTGTCTGTGTTAGATCATCTTCTAAGATGTGTGTCACATGGTGGGGATCTATGATAGCTACCAATAGGTAGTCACCTTGACATTAGCCTTTATCTCTGAGGAGTAGATGCCAAATAGGAGCAGTCCCAGCATGGAGCTCTGAGGTACTCCACTGGTGACTGGTCTCTTAGTGGAAATGGTATCACCAGTCCTGACTTCCTGGGTCCTTTCTGTGAGCCAGCTGGCAATCCAGTGAGCTATGCAGGGGCTTTGGCAGAGTAGATATCACTGTTGCCTCACAGCAAGAGGTTCTTCAGTTCAGTTCTCAGCTAGGGTGCCTCCTCTGTGGAGTCTGCCTGTGTCAAGTGGTGGTGCTAATTTTTGGTGGCTAACCAATTAAACATACTTTTTACTGTTTATGGTCCCAGGTATATTTTTTTTACTATTTTTTGGATTACCTTATTTGTACTGGACTTGTCGCTACACTGATACTGATTTGTTTTATCATTTTATCTATAAGAGACATGGGGAGCCAGCTCTGGAAATAATTTGCGATTTCTGATCCAGTGGTTAAGGTTATGTCTGAATAAAGTTAGGGATTGACTCTGCTTCACATGGATGGAGAGTCTATTCCAGAGCATGGGGATCCTTTGAGACACATATCTGTCTTGCCAGTCTGTTCTATTTATGTCAAAAGCAAAGTTTAAATCCCAGGATCTAGTGTTTCTGGTGGTGCTTGTTTTGCAGATGTGCAAATGCTGCATCAGGGCTGAATCAAAGGATGCCTTATATGCCAAGCACAGATTGCCTCTCAATATCCTTGTAGGAGAAAGGGCTGTAAGGTGATCTGTATGGGACAATGTGTTAATACTCTGGATTCTCTTGGGGAGGAACTTCTGTGGGCATTTCAACTGTTGGATATGCCTTGCCATATATATGCCAAATAAAGCATTGCACTCATTGATGGATCTGATAAGGGCTGAGTAGAGTGATACTATAACTTCACTGGACCTAGATGCCATACCATTACTTATAAGTTGGGCAAAGTAGAACTATTTTCTTACCACCTTTGCTATGTGTTGATCAAAGGCCAGATTACCAACTACATCTGTTACCAGATCAACTGTTAGGGATGTCTTATCTATGGAGTAATTTTCCTGGGTCAATGTTTTCCCAAAAGGCACTATAATGGACTCCTTTGCATTGAATTTTAATCTGTGGCTTTTACACGAGACATTTGTCAGCATTAGACCTTCTTGCAGGATGTTGGTGTCATGGGTGGAATTTATGATAGCTCCCAACTGTAGTTGTCTGCAGACTTTGTGAGCCAGAGCCCCTTGACATTACCCTTTACCTCCAGGAACAAGATGGCAAATAAAAGTGGGCCCAGCATGGAGTTCTGTGGTACTCCACTGGTGACCTGCTTCTTGGTAGAGGTGATCTCATCAGTCCTGACTGTAAGCCAGCTCCCAATCCATTGAGTTAGGATTTATGCATGGTTCAGTGTGTTTATCTATGATACCTGAGTGGTGTATTGCATCAAATGCCTTAGCCATATCTAAGCAGGTGAAATGTGGCATTTTCGTTTCATTCATCCATTGCCTTGATTATCTTCTCAAAAAAGTCTACCAGGTTGAGTAGACATGACCTACCCCTGAAAAAAACAAAATGGGATGGGTCCATTGTCTGTAGGCTGACAATGTCTTTGTTGACCTTTTCTATGAAAATTCCATAGCTTTGTACAGTAGACTAGTTAGACTAATTTGTCTGTAGTTTTTGGGGTCAGCTGATGATCCCCCATGTGAAGGGAATAACTGTTGCCATCCTCCATTCATCTGTTTTGAGGCCATAGTTGAAAAGTGACTTAAGTGGTCCTGATAGGTCATGTTCTAGGCTACTTAGGAGACAGCCCTGGGCATTGTTGGGCTCACTGAGGCTATATTTGTGGTGTTAGCAAGCATCAGCATAAGCTGCTCTCAGATAATAGTTGGGTACTTTATTCTAGTAGGGATTTTGTGGGGTGGGTTGAAGAGGGGAGTGGGGGGTGAAGTCTGAGCTGAACTTTTCACCCAGCAGGTTTGCTATGTCACTCTGCTCCATGCAGGCAGTACCTATTACCTCCAGTTCAACAAACACTGCTGCATGTGACCTTTTAGGTTTTGGACATAGCTGTGGAAGGCCTTGTTGTAGTCTTTAGTCTGAGAGGCTATCTTGACCTCGCATTTGGCCTTGTTGAATTTAATTAGTCCTCTTAGTTTCCTGTTTATTTTCATTAGTAAGTTATCGGCATGAGGGTTGAGCTTTCTGATTGTTGTGCTTTGTCATACCACAGAACAATAATGTTTCAG
Source organism: Protopterus annectens (assembly GCF_019279795.1). Taxonomy (NCBI): domain Eukaryota; kingdom Metazoa; phylum Chordata; order Ceratodontiformes; family Protopteridae; genus Protopterus; species Protopterus annectens. Next base: position 687,777,693 of record NC_056731.1, read on the forward strand.
CCTCACTTACAATCTGCCTAGAATATTATAGGCTTTGCATCATAATACAATATTTTTATTTATTATTTATTTATTTATTTAACATTTGTTGACCGGGAGTGTTCGACTAGGTTCCACACAACCTGTTTTCAGCAGAGGCCCGGGGAGAAATGCTCCATATGCATGTCTTTGGAACAATACTGTCAGATACTCAGTTACCATATGCATGGAACACACAGCCATTGTTAAATCATGACAAAAAAAGTGATGTCAGAGTGTCAGAGACTATTGGAATGAAACAATATAGGCTTTGGTACCTCATAAAACTGTAGTGTCAAAGACTCTATTGTCATCAGAATGGAGCACACATGAGCTATTCAATAATAATGCAGAACTGTAAGAGCATCAAGTACCATCAGCATGGAACTATACAGCTTTGTTATTTCATAGTACTGTCACAGCCTCAGTTTCCATCACCATGAAACAAATTGGCTTTGAAACATCAATACACAAAGTGTCAGAGCCACAGTTTCCATTAGCCTAGAATACTGCATGCTTCATTACATCCCACTGCAGTACTGAAAGAACCTCTGTTACAATCATTATGGTACACATAGGCTTTACTACATCATAGTGCAGTAGTGTCAGAGCTTCAGCATGGAATATACGTGTTTTGATAATTAAAGTAGAGTACTGTTAAAGCGCCATTTTCAGTCTGGAATACAATAGGCTTTATTACATTATAGCACAGTAGTGTCAGTGCTTTAGTTACCATTAGCCTGAAACATTAGAGGCTCTAATATGCCATAATAAACCACTGTCTGAGTTTATTTCCTATCCAATGGTGAAGATTACGTTTCAATAGGGTTAGGGGTGGGGTCTACTTCACATGGATAAGGAGCCTTTTCCAGATCATGGGGATCCTTTTAGTCACATATCTGTCTTGACTGCATGTTCTATTTATGTTAGAAGCAAAGCTCAAATCCCTGGATCTAGTGTTTCTCATGTTGCTCATTTTCTAGATGTGCAAAAGCACAGATCACCTCTCAACAGCATGTAGGAGACTGAGTGTAGAGACAGGGTTCTAAGGTGATCTGTATAAGACAGTGTGTCAATACCCTGGATTCTTTTGGTGAGGAACCTCTGTGGGTGTTCCAGCTTTCACTTCTCTTGTGGTGACCATAGGAGTACAGCCTATAGGTCCTAGGGCTAAATACAATAAGGAACTAAATAAAATGCCTGGATGGTTCAGTATCTGTCAGCTGTACTCCTGGAGACCCATAAATATTGCAGTTATGCTACAGTATGCCATCAGAAGCCACCGTGGGATATGTAAAACTATTGCCTGTGACACAACAAGGTTATAAGTTATCAATCTCTGGAGTCTTATTTTTCCAGGATGCCTAATAGAAGGCATGCTTTTATCACCACTGTTATGGAGTAGCCATGGTGTCTCTGTACATCAAGAATGTTCTACCCATATAACAGACAGCAGGTCTCGATTTAGGTGGCACTGGTGCACTTTTACCATGCCTATAAAGACATGATGAGTTAATTATTGCCTGCAGCTGGGCTGCTACTGCCTTTTCCTAATTGCTGAGACTCACATATTTATGACAAGCAAACAGCATAATATAGTCTGAGATTAATAAGCTAATTGTTATTGCTAGCATTCCTGAGGTATTATTTAGATCCTCTTCAACAAGCAGACCCAACTGTTATTTCTGTAATTTATATTTATGTATTGTTTAATTATTTACCGATATTTTATTACCAGGAAAGTCTCACTGGCTAGAAATGCATTTTCGGTGCAGGCCTGGGGAGAAAAGCTCCAAATTATTACAAAATACTTTAAGAACAATAATTTTACAATCTTCAAATATAAAACAAAAACATCTGCAGTTTAAATAGTCATAACAAATTAGACACAATATAAAAACATTGGTTAAGAATCAGTACAAGGTATATGACTGTCATTTAATATTTAAAGAAATTTTAGACTGTACTGAAGTTAAAGGTAAGTTAGTTTAATACAAATATGAATTGCAATATGCAGTGAGGGAAAAACAGGCTTATGGTATATTTAGAAAGAAAGTCATGGAAGAAAATTGGTTAGTAAGGAAATAAGTGAAGAAGGGATATTAAGGAGGTATAAGGAATGAAAATATTCTTGCTCACATTTAGGGATATAGCTTATCCTGGTTTTATCCAAGAACAGAGCCATAATTAGCTAGGAAATCTTTCAGGGTGGTTTTGAAATATGGAAGGAGGGTATAAACCTGATGGACACAAGTCATGAATTCCAGGCCTTAGAAACCTCGTACGAGTACAGACAATGCCTATCAAATTTGCTAGGTATGTAGACAGGAGTTTTTCGTCACTGAATCACAGTGAGTGACTGGGAACATAGTTGTGCAGAGTGTTTTTTTAGTGCTGGACAGGTGAATAGGGGCTGGATCATTTTATAGGTGGTAAGAAGTTGTGTATATGTTAGTTGATGTGGAATTTCTAACCAATTTAGATGTTTCAGTGCTATACAGTGGTGGGTTCTGAAAGGGGTATCTGCTACAAACTTAGCAACTTTGTTATAGTATTGTTCAAGTTTTAATTTTTATAAAGCTTGGAGGTTAATAAAGATGGTAGTGCTATAAAGAAGACTGGGGAGGACATACAAGTATAGTTTTAGTTGCGTCAGTGAGAAAGATTTTGGCTCTGTAAATTATCCCTAGTTTTTGATACATTTTTCTTATGCAATTTTGTATAAGCAGGTTTAATGTAAGATTATCATTCGCTATCACCCCTATTAGTTTGCTATGAGAAATGACTTACTTCCAGAGTAACTTCTTGGAGGATTACCATTTTGTCAGATGTGCAAATAAGAGTAGAATCATCTGTGTATTGTATTACAATGGCCTGTTGTATGGAAGTATAGAGGGTGTTGGTAAAAATCTTAAAGAGGAGGGGACCTAGGATAAACCCTTGTAATACACTGGTGGTGACTGTGAGGTAAGAAGAGAGCGTGGAGTGACATCATTACTAATTGATACCTATTGGACAGGTAGCATTTGAAAAACAGAAGGGTGGGATGGGAGGGACCTAGTGAGGACAGTTGAAGTAGAAGTTTGTTGTGGCAAACTTTGTAGAAGGCTTTAGAAAACTCTAGAAATAAGGTAGAGACTAGTTTGGCATTATCTCTAGCTTTATTGACTGTATCTATATGGGTTTGAAGGTAAGTGCTAGTACTTTAGGAAGGATGGAAGCCATGTTGTGTAGGGGATAGGAGTTCTTCCTACAGGAGATAATCTAACAATTGTTTTTGAGTACATTTTGGTGAGGGAAGATAAGATTGCTACAGTTCTAAAGTTATTAATGTCTGTTAAAGTTCCTCCTTTGTGCAGTGGGATAATGTGTGACTTCTTCCAGAGAGAGGGAATGTGGAATTCCTGGATTTGCCTACTTATAAGGATTGAAACAGGACAGGCAATACTATTGGCTGCATTTTTAGGTATTCACTTGGAAGGTCGTCGGCTGAAGAAGAACACTGTTTACATTTGTTGAAGAGTAGTTTATATAGGATGTGGGCACAGGTTTGAAGTGAAATTGGATGTGGTGTTATGTGGCTTTTGGGCATGGTTAGATTTAGTTGTTGAGGATTTCTTGGTTAGAGATGTTATACTATCTATAAATTAAGAGTTGAACTGTATTGTAGTTTCAAGGGGTGAATTATCAGGAGAGGGATTTGGGTTGAAGTTTTGGCAGAGGTGTAAGATTTCTTTAATGGATGTCCATTATTTTTAGGGTCGTGTTTAGTATTATTTTCTAAGTTATTATAGTACAGTTTTTTATCTTCATTTGTTTGCTTTTTAGTATGATTCTGAAATTTTCAAGATATTGAGGTGTTTTATATTTTTGTCATTCTTTGAATGCTTTTCCTCTATCCTAGCATTCTATTCTTTTTGGATAGCCAAATTGCATTATCCATTTTCAGTCTCATCCATCTAGGAGGTGCAAGGCTATGTAAAATATTTTAAAAAGTTGTATTGAATTCAACTATAGCATTGTCTAAGGGTAGGATTTTTAGGAAGTTCCAGTTAATAAATGAAAGTGTTGTAATGAACATTTCTGGGTTAAACTTGGAAATGTTAGATGTTGTTTTATAAACACAATATTTAAATGGATGTATGAGATATCTAGTCATACAGACTGGGAGATGATCACTGAGAGAGTCTCACATTGTACCTGTGGTGGCATATTTACTAGGTTCTGATATTAGGATCCAGTCTAATAGATAATTTAATGTCTTGCTATAATGTGTGGTGCTATTAATTAGTTGTATGAAACCATATAAGTTCATTATAGATGTAGGGGGGTTAGAGTTTATGCCCAACCAATTGACATCCACATCACCTAGTATTTTTTTTTTCTTGTAGAAATGTTATGGATATCCAGTGTAGGATATCTTCCCATATAGCTGTATTGTCAGCAGAAGGGTTACAAAGGACAGTAATTCATATTTGTTTATAATTGTTCATTTTGAGGAAAGCAATAAGAATCTCTGCTGAACTGAATTTTGGTGTTGGTTTGCTGTAAGGGGGGAATGTGGTAGGTACTGGGAAATATTAAAGCAATGCCACCACCTTTCCTCTTTATGTGGTCATTACAGATGATATTATAGCCAGGAGGTATAACTATGGATTTGTTTGTGCTGGGTTTAAGCCAAGTTTCAGTTACAGTGAGAACATTAGGCTTATGTTGGGTAATCCAGTCATGCATTTCAGCAGTTATATCTCTTATACTTCTGACATTTATTGCAGCAAATACTAGATCACCAAGGCTGGGGATTGGCTGTTGTTGGGTTAAAGAAGTATGTGGGAAAGAATTGTCCTTATGTTCGTTGTAATACATAGGGCCAAGATTAGGGTGTGCATCTTCTCTTAGAAGGATTTTAGTATATTGGGGAATTATATTGTGTTTTGGGGAAAAGTCTTGAACTTAGTTTTGTTTTGGTTTGAGTTGAAGTGCAATTAATCAGCCCATATTTAGAATTAAAGTGAGGATCGATATTAAATAGGTTTGCTGCAATGTTTGTGAAGTATAAAAAAAGTATAGCTGGGTGGCTGGGACAGAGTTGGAGAGATGTGGTGATATATTATTGACTGACATGGGTATGAAATATGGCACCGCAGGAGGAAAAGAGTAGAGGATAAGCTGAAGAGTAGCATAATAAACTACAGGAATTGGTATTTTACAGATTTCAGGTAGAGTAGGATATTCAATGATGGCCGATTCTGAAAACTGGAAGATGATAAGTAAGGACATAAGCATTTTCTATAAAAGCAGAGGGGTAGGTTGTCCTGGTATCTTCTCTAGAATGTAATGAATAGAGGAATATTAAAGGCTAGAGTATAATAATGAAGTCAAAATAAGAAGAAACGAGGGTTTACTTGAGAAAAGAAAAATATACATTGTGGAATAGATAGGTACTATTAGGGAAGGTTGTGATTATAAATAGATATAGTGCAAAGCAGTATGGGAAGGAGAAATATAGTTGGGGTGGGGCTAAAAGTTAAATATGATTTAGGGAAGTAGAAAACAAAAAAGTGAAGTGTATGTATAGAAGTAGTAAAGTTGTTTGGGTTGCTGCCTCACAGCAAGAGGTTTTCCAGTTCGATCCTTGGCTGGAGTGCCTTCTCTGTAGAGTCTGCATGTCCTCCCTGTGGTCGTGTGGGTTTCCTCCAGGTGCTCCTGTTTCCTCTCACATCCCAAAGACATGGTGTATGTGGATCAGACACTCTAAATTGGCCCTAGGTGTGAGTGCGTGCATGTGTGTGCCTTCTGTGGAAGGTTGGGCGCAAGACTGGCAACTCAACACCGTAAAACTCCCCTGCCAATAATGAAAAGACAGGTGATCCACTGTGGTGACCCATAACCGGGAAAAGCCGAAATAAGAAGAAGTAAGGTCATTTGGGGGTGGGTTTTCAAATAAGAGTCACAAGATAAATCAGTATGTAAGAAATGTAATATTAGAGTAAAAGGGGGTGGGTGGAGTGAAACCAAGTCAAGTGTAGCATAACTGAGTAGAGTGGTCTCCACACCATCAGGTCAGTTTATAACTGAGAGCATCAGTTCAAAGCCAGAACAAAACAATTAACAAAAAGATGCAAGTGAACCAGGTAGTCTGTCATTTCCTGATATTAAATAACTGGCATATGCGGTATAATCGACTGATTAAGCAAAAGGGGCCAGTGGCTAACTTAGTAAGTGGTCTTTAAGTACACGGACTATTTCACAGAGACTTTCAATCACAGAGCAGGCATGTATATAACTGATTAAAGTTAATACACAGTGAGGTTCTTCATTATAAATATGCTTACATTAAACACTGACAAAATTCTCAGTAAACTTGTACAGGTAGGGCCTTGTGGCAGAGCTCTTGGAATATTGGGGACAGATGTAGTGACTGCAGGCTCTGAAATGAAAGAAAGAAAACAATTCTACTAAGCTGTAAATTTATATTGAGGCAATAAAGTTAGTACTTATTTTACAAAAAAGAGATGAAGGCAGGACCTCAGTAAGTCAGAGCAAGAAAATACAAGGGAAATATATAAGTAGAGTGATGGTAAGAAAGTGTATGAATGTAAGCTGAAAGTGGCTTTAGCAGGAAGTATACTGATAGAAAATCACAGTAATACAGAGTAAATATACAGCTATACTGAGCAAATTATCAGAACATAGCACTATTCTGATAAGCACAATATAATACCTTCACTTAGAAAATATTCATGGGATTAATCAATACATCAAAACAGTGAACAGGTATACACACACACACACACACACACACACAGATATATATATATATATATATATATATATATATATATATATATATACCAGAACACCAGCAAATCACATTACTTAGATACGTGTTAAAGGGAAACATGCTCAGCATACATCAAGCTTATACAATCTGAATGAAAGTCTTACAAATTCTATACACTACCAAAGTATTTTCACTGTTTTACACAGTCTTAGAACAAATAGGAATGTGATAACATATAACACATACCTGTTCTATAAAGGAAGTTAGGATATATGCATAGTGATACAAAACTGATGCCACCGAAAAAAATGGCCCTAGCTACTTCTTTGTTTGTGTGGTTAGCATATTATGTTATAGCAGGAATTTTCAAATCACCATAATTTTGCTCTATACCTCTTTTTCTGGGTGAGACTTTGCACCAGTTTTGCCGTAAACAACATGAAATAATTAGTTAATTAATGAATCCATTAATTTGTTTACCAGTTAATTAATTCATTCATTCATTCATTTATTTACCAATGACCCATTTAATCAAATGCAGTGCCACACTGGAGCTAGAGTCTGTGGTACCACTCCGTGCGTGGGAGGCACAGACTGTAGTCTTTGATGGGGAATCAGCATATCACACACACACACACACACACACACACACACACACACACACACACACACACACACACACACACACACACACATGCACTCTCACTCACAGCACAAACACGAACTGATAATTTTAGAGGCTGCTAATTCACCTAGGGTATGTCCTTGAGATAAGGGATGAAACTAGAACACACCATAAAAATACTTGCAGACATAGGAATGATGTGAAAATACAGACATCACACAGAAGACATTGCAACCAAGACCAGAACTGGAGATCCAAAAAGTGTAAGGCAGCAATTTTAAAAGCTGTGTTAATGTATCATTTTGTATTCAAATTCTGGACACTATGATATGAAATACAGTCAGCATATAAACATTACTCGTTAAATTTCACAAATAAATAATTTTATACAATTTTAACATAATGAAAGACATTGTTAATGTAATTACCAACTATTGAGAATGTCATTGTAAAGATAATCAGATGGGTAACAAACCACTTTCAATATGTCTGGCCTATTTTTTTCACAATTTCTCATGCTATGGAAACATTTTGTTCACATTAATAGAATTTTCACCATTCAGTTTTAATGATATTATATGTCCAAGCAAGATTAAGTGGAACAATCTTCCACTCTACATAAAGCAGACTCTTTTCATTTGTTATTTGGATGAATGCATGGGCAGCCACAAACTGACTCCAGTTTAGCACCAATAGCCCTTGTGGATAAGAGGAACAATTTATTACACCCACAAATACTTGTTCAACTTGTCATTGGATATCTATTTTACAAACTATAAGGGCTAATAATTACTATGGAAATATAAGGTTTGCTTCATAATATCCTCTCAGATCAATAGTCTAATAAGTACCTATGAACCTATGAACATAAGTGAACTAATGGTACATTCTTCCCCATAATATCCGAAACAAAGATACTTGAGAAACTCATTACTGCACAAGATAAGAAATTATATTATCAACCATCTGAAGGAAGTATTTAAACAAAAAAGTACTGATAAAATTGTAGGTATCTGAGTACATTTTAATAAATGAATGTTAATGCAGAGGTGACAAGACCACAAGTACTTTCAATGCCTTGTGCTCTCTGAGTGGCAGGAGTGGCTTCAGCTACATAGTAACTCACGAGCCCACTAATGGTCTGAAACTCTCCTCCTAGTCATATAAGGCTTGCTAATACTTTTAGTACCTTCTCTTCTGAACTCAGACTATCTAATGCAACAGACAATAATCAGTCATGTCTATTCATGGAGCATGTACACAAGTGACCTTATCACTCTTGTAGCTTGATATGCAATATTTTAGCAATATTCCATGACTGGATGTGGGTATCACAGGATCTTCCATGATTGATGTGATTTGATCATGCAGTCAAAGCCTGAGTGATTAAACATAGTCAAATGTGGGTAAATCCTGTGATACCCACACTCAGGAGTGAGGGGCTTAGTGCTATTATACAATGACAGCATTTAGAAAAGAAATTGCTTACCTGTTTTAAATAATTATATAAATGAACTTTAATGTTCTTCTGCACCTCTTCCTTGTTGGAGACTGTGAAGCATGTATTGAACATGTGTTCAGCATATACATTCACTTGCACAGTACATGCATTTTGTAGCAGTTTGCATTAAAACATATACCCCCAATATAACCCTTAACTACCCCTTTACTAACATACCCTGCCATATAGGTGTCCAAGGAACTCTGGGACAAAACCGGGTTGGCTTGCAGAGCTAGGCTTGTAAAGACCCAGGTGGTCACTACCCTAGTATAAACCTACGAACCAAAAAAAAAAAAAATAGGTTAAAAGTATCAGGGTTCAGTATTTTGGAGTGGTTTGTACTCCTTATATATTGACCCATCTTTGTTTTTTTAATTAACAAATTAGCATCAAAAGAGAGAATACTGAACACACAAGAAAATTCAAAGTCAGAGCTTTGGTTTTTTATTCACTAGAATGAAAGTACTCAACTTTAAGAGTTTCCCAAGTGTTCAAGTGTTTTGCATTTTTCCATTGTTTGTCAGTCTGTCACATTTATTTTGTAGCATAAATGTTATGATTATGCCTACAGAGTGCTTCACTTTACAGGTATTTTCTTCAGGGTAGTAGTCATACAGCATACTTTATGTCACTTTTGTATTAGGACGTGAGTAAACAAGTCTTTGTGGGTTCTGCTCAAGCAGCTTTATTATATACAAACACATTACTGTTGTTGACTATAGACTGTAACTTAAGTTACATTATATACAATTAATGCTTATGATCATGCATGCTCACTCCCTAGCTGCTCCTTCAAAATGACACTAAGGTTGTGCACGTGTGTGGTTTATATATGTGCACATACAGCCTTTCATGCTTCTTAAAGATATAAGCACATGCACTTTACACTCTGATCTACATCCTCCCTCTTTGTGAAATAGACCGTAAAATTGTTATGACACTGTTTGGCATGCAGAAATCACAGGTCATCTGTAGACATGCATTCTACAATATTAAACATATATAAATGTACAATGAAGTCCACATTGCTGCATATTTCACACTTGGTTTAGACACTTTTCAATATCATATAACATAAAACTGGGAATTAGATTTAGCAACTGAGACAGTTTCTGCAAAGTGGTTGATCTATGGAATGTGCAATCACTTTCTGGAACAGAATCAGACTTTTGAACACATTCTGGTCTGTAAACAGTGTCTGACTCACTCTTTGATTTAGAGTTTGCATCAAAGATACAATGTTGTGATTGCAGTGATGATGATGGTTCTGGTACAGGAAGAAGATGTTTGCAATTCCACCTATATTCCATTCTTTTGGAATTTATTAAGTAAGATCTCAGCTCTGCACAGATGCCTGTAATCTGTCCTATTCAATCAAAACCTTTTGTTGTCTGGATTTGTGCCATCTCTCCTTCCCTCAACAGACAAAGTAATCTGCTCGATCTTTCAAAACTAGATTTTTGGTTGTTACGCTTCTTAAGCAAATGAGCCTTGATGGTTTTAGTATTCTTAGATTTAGGCTGCAAACTTGAAGAAATAGGTAGCATAGTTCTAGTTTGCCTGGGAGTAGGTTAGCCAAGAATATCATCATGGGGTATATTTCTGAGATTAAGCAAATTCATTAATACATTGGTATAGTCACACATTGACTTTTCAAGTAATTGCTTACTGCTCATTCAGCTAGACTATTGGACTGAGGATATTCAGGACTACTAGTGACATGTACAAAGTTCCATTCTTTTGCATATTTCTGAAACAAGTAGCCAGTAAATTGAGTACCATTGTCAGAAAAATGTTTGTGTGGACTACCAAGAACTGAGAAATAACGTTTTATTTAGCAATAGCAGTTGAGGTTAAGTTTGGTAGTGGCTCAGTCTCAAACCAAATTGAATAATCGTCTACCAAAACTAAGAAGTGTTGATTGTTCCACTCAAAGTTATCAGTGGCTACAGTAGACCAAGGTAGCTCAGGAACTGGACTTGGCTGAAGTAGTTCTCTTTGCAAATGCGGTCTAGTACTATTGCATACTGAACAATAAGAAAGAACTCTATCAATGTCATTTGATAATGAAGGCCAAAATACCAGTTCTCTTGCTCTTTTCTTAGTGGATGAGGATCGTGGGTGACCATGATGCAAAATCTGAATATATTCTTGTTGAATGGAAGCAGGAACAACAGTTTTAGGACCTTTGAAAGTAATGCCATCTGCCATTAACAATTCATCTCTGTAAGGAAAATATGCTTGCACCTCAGGTGATACACTAGATTGCTTTGACGGCCATTCGACATTAATATAATGATTGAGCTTCTGCAAAACTGGACAGGTTCAGTTGAAATCAGAATATACATTGATCCAAGAGTTGAACAAAGTATTAAAAAGACCATATCATCCAATGCGTACAGTTGAAAAAGTTGAGTGTGATCTCTCAACTCATTAAGTCTAGTAGTGGAAAAATTACTCATTGACATCACATCAAAGTTAAAAGTCTTTGCATCAAGTGGTTTTGTTGTATTTCTAGGAGATCTGGATAAAGTATCAACCAGATAGAGCAGTTTGCCTTTAGTGTAGACCAAGCTGAAATTGTATTTTTGCAGTTTGAGCATCATTCTTTGTAATCTCGCTGGAGCAGAATGCATAGGCTTCTTTAGAATAGTAACTAAAGGTTGGTGATCATTTTCAGTCTGAATAGCTTGAACATAAATATAATCATGAAACTTGGAGCAAGCAAATACTATAGCCAAAAGCTTTTTCTCAATTTGAGCTTACTCCATATCAATTTGAGTTATTGTTCTAGATGCTTAGGCTACTGGTCTGCCCTCTTGAAGTATAACTGTGCCTAGGCCAAATTCTGAAGCATCACAGGAAAAAATAACTGGTTTGTTCACATCATAGTATCTTAATATAGGTGGGGTGGCAATTTTCTGCTTAATGTCTTCAAATGCCTTCTGATGATGTTCCAACAATGACCATGCAACATGTTTGTGTTTTAGCTCTCTTAAAGATGCTGTTAACTCACTGAAGTCTGGTATAAATTAATCTAAATAGTTGACCATGCCCAGAAAAAGCTGTAAACTTTGTACATTGTCTGGCACTGATATTTCTAGAATAGGTGTTTGCTTAGTTGGGTCAGGTCTCAAGCCTGTACTTGTAAACAAATGTCCTATGTAAGTAACATCTAGAAGTCTGAATTTGCACTTCAGAGGATTAAGCATTGAGTTCACTTCCCGTGCTCTGTGTAGAACTTTCTTTTTCTACTATTATGGCACAAGGATAACCCGAAAAAAATGTGTTCCATTGCATGCTGGAAAATGTCACTAGAGAATTTGTTCCAAATAGCATCCTTAGGCTTCTGTATCTGCCAAACAGAGTGCCAAAAGTAGTTAGAAATAAGGATTTGTGATCCAGCATCACTTGTCAAAATAACTCTTTGCATCCAAAACAGAAAATTCAGTGGCATTCATTATTAGAGCTGCAGCTTTTTCAACTGTACGCATTGGATGATATGGTCTTTTTAATGATTTGTTCAACTCTTGGATCAATGTATATTCTGATTTCAACTGAACCTGTCTTGTGAGTGGCTACCATGGTTGACACCCATTCAGTTGGTTCTGTGACTGGACTCTCTAACGTAATATTGGTCGGGGGGTTGCACATTTCTCTGAACTTGTGCTTCAAACCCTGAGGGTCTTCCCTTGATTCAGCTTGTACAACAATATGGCAGTCTGCACCTTGTCCTTTATACACTGCTGGTGCATACACAAATGAACGATCTCTTTCTATGGCCTCTGACCCTGCTAGGTTTAGCAAAATGAACATCCTGGTGTGTGCATCTCTATCTGCATAAGCTGCTTGTATGAAAATATTGTACTCTTCCTCAAATATTCTCCAGTTCTCTGCAGTATTCAGATCAAACACAAGTGGTAGGAGTTTTCGAAATCAGTCTGCCATATTAATACATACCAGCAAAGGGTTTTGCAAATAAGCATGAATATACACACATACACATATGCATATGTCTCTGGCATAAACAGAACTTGTCCAATACCTTCATGCTCTGAACTTATATTTTTCATTGGGCTTGTTGGAATTATGTGAATTTGAATAACTGGACTTTGTGAAATAAACTTCTTGGGTTTTTCGATGCTTTACTGAACTTTGCTAAATAACTTCTTGGGCCTATTGATGCTTTCAGGATATTATCGGTAAAGGCAGAAATGCTAAAGTAGTACACCATCACTTGCTATACTTTCAGAATTTTATCGATAAAGGCAGAAATGCTGCAGTCATTTACCATCATTTTCTAAAGTCATCACTTTAAGAAACATTCGAGAACTTTACAATGTAACTGAATAATTTACAAGCACTGTAATACACTTGTAATGTTGTCTTTTGCAAGAAAATACTTATTATCAGTGTTAAGAAACATGTCAAGCTGTACAATGCAAATAAATTGAATATCTGTTGCCCAAAACTCAATAACCTTTGATGTAATTGCACTTTACGAATAACTGCATACAGCAGAATGAAATGTTTTCAAAACGGCAGTATCTTGCTAGTCAACTCTCTACAGTACAGGAAGCACTTTGTGATTGTGGTACTTTGTGAATAGACACACCCAGCACAAGAACTTTTCAAATAGCTACACTTTGACTAGATTTCATGAAATAGTTGCACTTTACACACAATGAACTCTTTGAAATACATGCACAGTGATAAGCACACACTGTAAGCACTTTTACAGACTCTGAGATACTTCAAATAACTTTAGTTACACCGTTGATACAATACAAAGTCATAGTTATGCCCGAATACAGCACTTTGCCCAAACACATGCAGTTGCCTTGCTTTATTTCTGCTTAATGTGTCCTTTTCTTTTCCTATTATTTATGTTTGTTTTGCTCATTTAAGCCCCTTTCATGCCCAATGTGCTTTTCTAGTGTTCATTTTATTCTAAACATGCCCAACTTTGGCTCAAACACAATTGTTTTCCTTTACACATGCTCATTTTTTGCCTTAAAAATACTCATTTTACTTTACAGTTAATCATTTCATCAAATACTTTCATCTTAAACATTTTCTTTACTTAGCAAACTTTTCATATTTTCTGCTTGCCTGATGTTGTAGTTTGTGCCCTTGTAATGCCCCTTTATAGTCTTTCACGTCAAGTAAATAATTTGTTTTATTTCTCATTGCCTCTGATTCTTTCTGTTTATGTTTGTGCTCTTTTCTCTCGGTTTTACCTTCACTGTCGTCCTTACATCTCATGGCTCCAAATATTCTTCTCTCTTCCATCCCATTTCTGACACCATGTCACTTTCTTGTTAGGACATGAATAAACAAGTCTTTTTCGGTTCTGCTCAAGCTGCTTTATTATATACAAAACATTACTATTGTTGACTATAGACTGTAACTTATATACAATTAATGACTATGATCATGCATGCTCACTCCCTAGCTGCTCCTTCAAAATGGCACTAAGGCTGTACACATGTGTGGATTATATACATGCACGCACAGCATCTCATGCCTTTTAAAGATATAAGCATACACACATTGCACTCTGCTCTACACTTTACAAATGGATAAAGTGTCTACTATAAATCTTTTGAGTTTGGTAGTTGTAGCAATAGTATGTGTGTGTGTGTGTGTGTGTGTGTGTGTGTGTGTGTGTGTGTGTGTGTGTGTGTGTGTGTGTGTGTGTGTGTGTGTGTGTGTTTTGTATGTGTGTGTGTGTGTATGTGTGTGTGTGTGAGACTGTTTGCAGGTGTGTGTCTGTGTGTGTGTGTGTGTGTGTGTGTGTGTGTGTGTGTGTGCGTGCAGGTGTGTTGGGAGATTTGGCTAGTTGAGTTGCATGTGAGCAACAGGTAGCATTTGTTTAATTGCACCAGTGCTGTTACATCAATCGATGCAGTTTGACTTTGAGGTGCAGTTCATGAGTGCTTGAAGAACTATAAGGAAATGGGTATATTCTGTTTACTTACACTGATAAGGCATGCCGTGGTGTGTGTGTGTGTGTGTGTGTGTGTGTGTGTGTGTGTGTGTGTGTGTGTGTGTGTGTGTGTGTGTGTGTGTGTGTGTGTTTAATGAGGCCAGCAGAAAATCACATGAAGGAATTTGCCCTTTTCCACAAAGTTGTGAGATCTAAAACATGGCATGTTTAAAGCTCAGCCAGTAGAGGCTCAGGCCTCCACATGGAGGTACAGATGGTCTTACCACCCTGCAAAAACAATGGCTTTAAATATTTTTATCTTTTACAATGTTTGTCATTTGCTGCTATGGGTTGAGATCCAATGTACTGAATCATCAGTCTAGTGCATATAATTCAGTATAGATCCTGTACATACTGTGACACGTTCAGTTTGAAAAAAAGGTCTGTTTGCCTTTAAATGTACTTTGGCAATATGAAGTCCCCATGGTGTTACTCAGGAAAAAGTATGTATTAGACAGTTAGTAATGCACTGATTGTCATTTACTGCTGTACAAAAAGAGGTCACCTGCAACTGTAAGACAAGGAGTTAATTACCCATGTGAATGTTCAGAAAGGTGAGTAGGAGCCTAACTAAATGTCTCTTGGTGAGTGAAATACAATAGTCTAATTAGGGCTAACCACTGGAATATAATTTTAGGAATCAACTGGACTATAGAGATAGAATCAGATCCTGGATGAGGTCTAAAGCCTATGATTTCTAAAGACAACCTCTTTCCTGGATGGGCTGTCTGCACTGTAAATAATTGGTGGTAACCAGGGCCATAGTTTTGTTTTCATTTTGAGCTACAAAGCCAAGAGGACAACTTTTTTGACTTTGGATTTCTGAGTAAATCATTTTTTTTATATAACCTGCTGCCTTCTGTGGTTCCTTGGACTTGCCATGGTGAAGTGTACATGAGTAGTTGTCCATGGTTTGCCACATACCATTCCATTCCTCTGTGGCCAACTGTATTAAAGTTTGGGCTACTAATTCCCTATAAAACCATTGCTATTGATATCCTGATGTGATTCTGCTGCTGATTTTTCTCTGCTTTATCTGTTTCATGAAAAACCCCTCATCAAGTACTTATTGTAAATGCTCATTGAGTCAAAATTAAGACACTGATTAGAAGTTGCACAGGTATAACAACAGTTGTTTATGTGGGCTTATTTGGCTGCTTAAGACAAAAAAAAGTGCCTGCCCTGAAAGAATTACACAGCGAGGATAAAACGAAATTCTGCTTTATATGTGTTTTTTTTTCATTCTCCCTGCAGCTGACTTTCAGCCGCCACCAGTTTCACTCCTCATTTACTGGGTTTATCAGATTTGTTTTAGACACCCCTGGGCTCAACACCACCCCTCATTCCTCATTGTGTAGTGATCTAAGACATCAGTGCAGTATAATACTGCTGCTAGGAAGTGTGACCTATCTCCAATCCCCTCACAACAACAATGCCATGATTGCTACTCTCAGCAAGTTCATGCATGCTTCCACATCTGTACCCCCTGACTAACTAGCTCACTGCTTATGAAGCATGGAGCTGGCCAGATTCATATGCCACAGACTGCAACAAATATAGGCTGCCTCCCTCCCTCCTTCCATGATGGCAGAGCCACCAACAGCCATCTTTAGCCAGCTTACCTCTATGGCCCTTTTAGCACCTGTGCCTCTAATAAGACACAGGTGGTCTAGGGTGCAGTAATGGTATTTTGTGCTTTTTGGGCAGTATGTTCCCACAAAGAACAGAGGCTGAGCAAATGACAATTCTGTCATTCTAGCTTATAGAAAAGGCACTGAAAACATATGTGCCTGAAGGGAAACAACTACAAGGACCAAGACAAACACAGAAAGAAACTTTTGTAGAATAACCTCTTATATACAAAAAATAGATCCCTTTAACTAGACTTTTAATGCTGACAAACCAGTAAGAGTGCAGATACCTGATTAAGGTTAGACTCTGATAGCAAAATAAATTGAAAATACTAGAAAGTTAGACAGTAAAGCCTAGAATCATAAAAATGGATATTGCAAAGTTATCCCATGCTCTCTGATGAACTAGGGGTTTTAGTAAAACATTTGTTAGTAAATGATACAATGTCTAAAACTAAATTGTTAGTAAAGTATACAATGTCTACAACTAAATTGTTTGCTTCTGTGTCTAAAATTTCAGTATGAAATCTGCCTAGTAAAATATTTATGTTAATGCCACAATGTTTAATGTGACATTTTCTAAGTTTAAAATTAAATTAAGAAATGTGCCATATTCTTTTAACAAAATGCAGCTAGTAGTGCATTTTATTTTTAAATGTTAGTAAGGAGTCACATTTCTAACTTCTTTTGGTACTAGTACTGTAGAAAATTATAGTAACAATTCATATGAAAACTGAAATTCATACTGCCAATGGAGCTGTTTGTGAGGCCAAGTTATATCACTGTGAAGTGTATTATATTAATAGATGAAAGGGAGATTAAAGTCATGAAAGACTGTAGAAGTATGTTTACTCTAGCCAAAGGACTCCTGGTATAAGTATGAAGTTAGAAACAACTAAAAAGTAGAAGTAATATGCAGTCATTAAGACAGAAGAATATCCCTTCACATATGTAGAAATTCAATCAGGTTTGGGAAAAGTGTTACATTCTGTGGCTGTAGCCACTGATATGATTCATGATTTAGTATTAGGAATGCATTTTCTTCATTTTAAAGCATTTTGGAAAATATATGAAGAAAGAGAATCTGTAGAGACAGTGTGGAAGGTTGATACTCAACAGTAAAGAGGTAAAATAGCAACTTAATACAACCAATCAGTACATGACTAAGGAGCAACAAGATGGTGGCGATCTTATATAGGTACATAATCAAAATCAGGAGAAGGGAGCTAATGTAGTCGCAAGTAAAGGTATAATATGGTTGTGGTTATACAGCAAAAAAGATCATGCCTCTTATCATAAATCTGTCACAGTGATAGAGCAACAGGAACCTAACAATCCAAGAGATGTGAAAACATGAAAGTGAAGGTCAACTGCTAGGAAACACTGAAGTAAAAAAGTAATGCAAGACAGAAATCTGGGGACTCACAAGGAATTTTAGCACCAAAAAGAGACAGAAGAAATTGGGTAGATGAGTGAAGACCTGCCGGCAGTGAATTGGTTGCAAATATTAAACGCCACATAGTTAAGGAAATCCAGAGTAATTAACTCACTTCTGCTCATGTAAAGTAGAGAATTCAAGTGAAGGCAGACTCTAAATATCAGGTAGCAAATTAAGGAAAGAAGAAAAACTGAAGATAAATTTTGTTTTAAAATATACTTTTCAGAGAAAGGGTAACTAACATAGAGAATAAAAAGAAAGGGAGAAGGTTGCGTCCACTCACATCAGTATAGAAATAGGGCAATTTAAAAGAAAAGATGGTGTATAACAGCCTGTACAGATAATCCAGATAGAAATAAAAATGAAGGTGATTTCCATTTAGGACTGCCATTTGCAGGGAATAGCAGTGAGGAAGCTACAGTGCCAGTGTTTTTGAGAGAAGAAGATACATTTTTTAACTCAAGTTACTAAGAAAAGTAACCAGGTGGTAGTGGACGCACTGATGCACCACATAAACTTGAAAAAAAATCAGCAGGAAGATGACACCTTAATCACATCAAGAGAAAGCATTACCAAGGCTATAGGGAAAGATGTCAAATTGGATGATCATTACTTATTATCCTTTTTTGCGATCATTTTTTATTAAGAGAAAATAAACAAATTGCAAAGAATTCTACATTAGTTGTTAGTGCCAAAACTATATAGAAAGCTAATAAGGAAGCAAGCCTAGAGCCATATGTTCAGAGATCACATGGGTATGGAAAAAAAACAAGATAAGAGCACTAGCCAGACTTTAATGACAGATTATAAAGGAAAGGTAGACAGATTATATGCTTCTTCACCAAATACCAGAAGGATACCTCCATCCAGGGGTATAAATGTTTATTGATTTCAATGCCTGTCATGGCATTATTACTTGAATGTATTGCTGTGGACATCATGCAGCCACTAGTAAACTCTAACAAAGGGTACCAGTATATCTTAATAAATGGACTGTGCTGCACAACTTATGATGCAGGGGTAATCTTAAGGCTACTGCATGAGAGCTACAACTATTATTCTCAGGAGTAGGTATCACTAAAAGATACTTCCTTTCCCTAAAGAAATGTTTGCTGACTAAGGTTATCCCTTAATGTAAAAGGTGTTTCATTAGTTATGTTAGTGATTTAAAGTAAAACAGCTGAATAGTTCAGTCTGCCATTCACAGACTGATGGATTAGTAAGAGTTTGATAAAATGCTGAAGTCCATACAAAGGAACATTAGTAACATCCACGGGAGGCATTTGGACAAATTATTACCTTTCTTATTGTTTGCTATAAGAGAGGTCCCATAAGCTTCAACTGGATTTACCCCATTTGAGCTCTCCTGTGGCAGGCATCCAAGGAGACAGCTTGGCATAGTAAAGAGACTTGTGAATAAGAAAATATACCATTTAAAACTGCAGTAGAACACTACTTAATTTTGTAAGACAAAGCTGGCTATTTTCACAGAAAAGTAAAACATTCAGAGATACCAGGTTATTCAACAATGAGTTTATAGTAGAAATGCCTGACTTAAAAAAATTGACTTGGGAGATCAGGTATTAGTGCAGCTCATGGAAAACAATTTTCTGTAAAACTGGCAAGGGCTGTTTAAGATAATCACAATAATAAATGCAGTGAACTACAATGTTAGACAACCAGGAAAGAGAAAAATAGAGCAAATCTATAACATTAATAT
The DNA here is from genome assembly GCF_019279795.1 of Protopterus annectens. NCBI lineage: Eukaryota > Metazoa > Chordata > Ceratodontiformes > Protopteridae > Protopterus > Protopterus annectens. Next base: position 687,797,399 of record NC_056731.1, read on the forward strand.
ACTGAAGCAGTGGAAATAAGGTTAAAATACTGTGGTGAGCCTACAAACTGAAATACATGCAGGACAGCCCAGAGAATCCCTGAAATACAGCTGGAAGAATGCTTATCAAAGTTATAAAAGCTGAAAGGGATAGCATTTCTAATAAGAAATAAAGGAGTGTTCTCTGAAATACCTGGGAAATCTAAACTGACAGAACATAATACATAGACAACATTTGGTATGAAGGTTAGACTGTGACCTTGGAGAGTACCAGAGTCACACAACCAGTTATTAAAATAAGTTCAAAAGATACTCAAGCAAGGAGTGATGGAATAGCCACAAAGTGAAAGGAGCCATCCAGTAGCTCTAGTTCCTTAACCTGATGGAAGTGTTAGAATGGTGTTATGAAATTGAACATTTTAACTATCACAGGGCTAATCTTGATGAACTGTTAATGAATATATGAAAGACTACTGAGCTCAGCGACTGAGTTTGCTAAAATATGCCAATTTACTTTCTAAGAAATTCCACATACATTAATTTTATTTTAGAAGATCTAGCCTTTTAAGTACAATTGCATTTATAAAAATGTTTTATACAAAGGACTCTTGTGTTAGATGCATTTATTTTCCACATCAGTGGATGCAGCTTAATGTTTTAATCTTTTTTAAACCTTATGTCTTATCTTAACTCATCAGTGCCAAGTAAGCAGAATTTCCTCTATATAAAAATATTCAGTAGTTTGGTGGTGAGAAACCTTACTGTAGTTTTGAAAACATTAATTTTCATTTGCTGTTTTGGAAGTTTGTCCTGTGTTCCTAAGAGAGTATTTCTGCTTCTGCTCTTTGTGCTGTGCTGTTTTTAGAAGATTGTGCTATGTTCCCAAGAAAGTATATCTGCTTTTATACCCTCTGCTGTCTTTCTCAGAAAAAAGTACCTCCTATAGAGGTTTGTACTGTATTCCTGGGAGACAGTGTACCTTCTTCTAAAGTCTGTGTCATATCCCCTTGAGAAATCACCTTCTCCTGCATTATTGATAACAGGACTACCATGTAGCAGAACCCCACCCCCCTGGCTATCCCAGCCACTGGCAGAAGAATGGTGATGGTTACAAAGTCCATTGCACCATCAGGACTAGTGCTACTGTTGGATATGCTGTATCAGGGTGAGGATTTGGATGCTTTGCTGGTCACCTTCGAGTGGATTGGCAGCCATAAGTGATTGGACTTCCGATAGATATAAATGAAACAGAGTACAGTGATTAATGAAAAAGTGAAAAAAATGCTTGCTTACTTGCTCAAACTGAGGTTGTATGTATGACTGAAACTCAACAATTCCACAAATGGACTTTTAGTCAGAGTTGTCTGAGTTATGTCATACAGTATCTTCACGGTAACTTTTATAGGGTCATATAATCTTACTATTTTTTCTTTTGTATTAATATATGTGCACTGTGTCACTGTTTAGTTGTGATTAAAAAAAGATGTTTATAAAAAATGACAAAAATATTGCTAGACTTGCAAATTCATTTATTACCGACTGTGATTAAAAGTAAGAGCATCAGGTACAAAAGACTGAGAAAATGTTGTCACCTAAGCAATCTTTCATAGGTTCATAAATTAGTACTTAGCTAACTGCCCTTGTGAGCCTCAAACCCTGCACTTTGTGTTTGCAAGGCAAACACCTTAACCATTAGGCCGCCCTCCCAACCCTGTCATGAACGTTAGTATAAATTATGTCTCCCAGACCAGCAGAGAAATAATTTAGTAAACTGAGATGGTCAATTGCAGTTATACATTGTTTTAGGCAGGAAAACAGGCCACAATGCTAACTTTTGTAATACTCATGTTAATTCTGCTACAGTTGTAGAACCTGCTGGAAGATATGTAAACCATGTAGAAACTATGGAATGTGATCATTCTTCTGCTGAATTGAGTGAAATTGCTAGGAAGTGTACTCTTTAAGCAGATGGAAAATAAATCTAATTGATTTTAGGTTCCATTAGTGTGGCTACTTTTGTAAAACAGCAGTATATTTGTAATCAGAAGACTAGGACAAAAAAAGGTTTTAGTAATACAGATTATCCATGGGGACAAAAAAAATATCCCTTTGGCCATGTGGATGTTCAACCTGACTTTGAGAAGATATTACATCTTGTTGCACTGGTATCAAATTTAACACATGCCATGACAACAGTAAAGTTGTTCCTTTATTTTAAAGAATTGTGGTAACAGTAGGAAGGGGGTAGTATTTTGGTAAACTATACTCCCAACATAAAGGGGTGGACCATAAAGAAAATAATCTCACAACCTGACAATTGCACTTCTCTGAAATGGGGAAAATTATCATAACAGTCATAAGCATTAATATTTGGATACAATAAAAGTGAAGCAGAGTACTGGAAACTCTAAGGGGATAAGGGCTTGAGAGAGCAAACAATGAGATGAAGATGATACAAGTCTTCCAGAAGCTACAATGTAGCTTCAAAAGAGAAGTTATATTACACTGAGACCAGAGGGCCATAAACAGAAGGTATTGATATTAAGTAGTGTTGTGGAAAAATAAACATCCACTTAATGTCCTTTGAACTCTAAGGGGCCCACTTTTAGTACTTCTAGTAACAAAAAGTCTCAGGAGGACAAAAAGGGTCATGGAAGAAGTAGCAAATCCTGAAACCCCAAGGAGAAAGAAAATGGTGGGGTCTCTAAGGAGGAAATAGCAGCAGGTGGCAACACCAAGTATCACCATGAAATACCTTTCCTAGGGGAGAATTATACAGTGAAGTTCCTGCTCATATCCTAGCAGGAGAAGAAGCAGAACCATCTACCTCATAAGAAACTACTTGGTAAGAAAATGATTTAGTTGTCATTCTCATGAGTCAGTTAAACTTAAAATGGCCCAGTGGAAGGATGAGCTGGAGAAACTATAGCCTTTGTGGTGGGAAAGGAATCTACCCCAGTGAAACCATCTTATCATCCCTATTTGGAATACAAAATATGGTAGGTAAAAAGAAAGAAGAACTGGATAACTATTAGTAGACCACTCTCTCTGAAACCTGATGATGAGACTAGTCTACAGCCATGTGACTTGGGAAGCACCTAGATATAGGCAAAAACACAGCAAGTGTTCTATTAACCAGACTAATAAAGAATTGCAACATTTTTCTACAGGTTACTTTGAGTGCCAGAAACAGATTCAAACCCTGGTTTTAGGAATCTCATACTTCCCATGGCTATAATAGAGTACCTTTATGGACTGCAGTGGATACTGTTGGACTGCTAGTCATGTCTACTAAAGGACGACAGTATATACTTGCACTTCTGCACTATGCCACTAAATATCCAGAAGCAGTCCTTCTCCAAAAAGCTCATGCTCAGCTATAGCAAGGTCAATTCTTCTAGTATTTTCCAGAGTGCAGATAAAATATATTAATCAGGGAACTCTGTTCATGTCTACAAATAATGCATTTATTATGCTTCTGAGTTAAAGTAAAGTTACTCCAGATCTTGACAGACTGGTGGAGAATTCCAGTAGGGCTCTAAAGTCCATGTTAAGGGAAGTCATCAAGAAGAATGTGTCCTTTCCACTTCTCATTATTCATTAATGATTTAACTAAAGACCTACCACCTTTTGAACTCACCTGATACTTTGACACCATTTTACTCTGGGAAATCAGCAAGTCAAACAGCAAATTACAAAGACAACTACTATGCAATTTCACTAAACTACGCTAATCGGCACTTAACAATAAATTACTATGAGCGTAATGTTTGTAATCTCAGAAGCTCAATGCAGCAATGCACTGAGTTCATTGTGAATAGTGTTACCTACATTGAGGCTGAAGATATAGCTAACATACTGGCAGATAAATTCAGCTCTAACTCTACCATTCTCTCCCCTCCATCTGTCCCATAGATATACCAGAAACTGGTTCACGTCCAGCTATTACACAAGACCAAGTCCTAAAAGTGCTATCAAAAGCTCATAATACTGCATTGATGTGCCCTGGCAAAACCTCTGCATAAATTTTGAATAGCATGTAGCACAATTTAGCCAACCCCTAACATCACTGCTCAACCTCAGCATCCATACAGGTTTGCACCAAGTGAATGGAGAATATCTGCAGTCATTGCTCTGCATAAAAAGATAGGATCTTCCACAAACCCAGTCAGTAACAGACCCATGAATCTGACTAGCCTTAAATGCAAAGCCATGGAAAGATTTAACATGGAACTAATCAATAAAGATGTAGGAAACCACCAAACACTGGACTCGTCTCAGTTTGGATTTGTCAAGGGTAAGTCATACTTAATCCAGTGGACTTTTTTGAAGAGGTCACCAAAGCAGTGGATGAAGGTAAAATGGTACACACTGCATACCCCGACCTGGCCAAGGCCTTTGATACAATCCCCACAAAGTTATAGTAAAAAGCTAAATAAATTGTGAATAAATCCCTAAGTTGCCTACCATATTGCCAACTGGCTCACAGAAAGAATGTGGGAGACTAACATGGGGGAAGGTCCCTTCACAAACAGGCCAGTCACCAATAGATTCCCCCCAAAGTTCAGTGCTGGAGCCTCTTCTGTTTGGCATCTACTTCTACGATGAAAAACCCAATATCAAAGGGATCTGGCTGACTGAGTTTGCAGATGACTGTAAGCTAGGAGCAGTCAATAAATGCCCACATGACTTCACCATCCATCCTGCAGGAAGATATGTCCCAAATACATAACAGGTGCCAAAGTCATTGACTAAAACTAAACAGCAAAAAATGCATTATTGTTTCAATTGGGAAGTTATCTACCCAAAGGAACTAAAATATTAAAAATACGTCCCTAAGAGTTCACCCATTTGTTTGAGATTTGGGAAAGAATGTGGACAGTGACCTAATTTTTGGTCAATATGTGCCCATTGTCACAAGAAAGCCCTTCTGTGTTGTGCAGCTTATAAACTAAGGGACTGTGTCTAGATCTAGGGATGGGATGTCATAGTCCCCAATTACTCAGCCCTCATTAGGCAGTCCATTCAGCATAACTGAACATTTGGCACGCATCTGTCCAGACACATGCAATAACTGGAATGTCTACAATTATCACAAACAGAAATACCTTACTAAAAGGATAAAAGGCTTAAACAATATCTCTAACTCAGTATCCCACCAACTGCTAAGAGGTGACCTGTGTCTGACATATAAGGCATCCTGTGACCCAGTACTGTTGGAACTACTGCAAATCAGCAAGACAAATGGCATCAGAAATACATGGTCTAGGGATCTAGACAACTTCTCCAATATCAACAGAATGGTTGAGAGGGCAAGCTTTATCTTGCAGAGGATACCACTGGTCTGGAACACAATTCTTATTAACACAAAACAAAACATATCCCTGTCCATATTCAAGCACAGTCTGAATCTATGGATGGGTAATAGAAAATATACCCCAGGACTTATTCCTATACTTCTAATGGAGTTAGCTCCTAAATGCTTTATCGCATGCATGGGTCCCTTCATATTATCTCTGGTATGATCCCAGTTATTCTCACTAGGGGTGATACATAATTATGAACCATGGGATGAGTAAGGCCAGTTTAACACCAAATTGGATAGGTTAATTCAAGCATCAAAAATGAAATGCAAAGGCAGCTAGTCTAATACTTACCCTGAAAATCTTTGAAACTAATTAACCCCCCCCAGAAAAGTTTAATGTGATGATATCTACTTCTTCCCAAAAATGTTTCAACCATATTACATATCTGCTTAAGGACACACAATGTAATATTATCTCTAATGTTTCTGAACACAAATATCTAGGTGTTATACTAGACCCATCTCTAACTTTTAGCAGTCAACATACATAATATCACTAACATGGTGCTATCATAACTCAGACTTTACTAACAAGACCTTACATCTAATATCTTCAATAGCTAGAACTGCTATAGCTAAGAATATACTGTTTCCCAAACTTGAATTCAGCTTATCCCTGATAACTTTGCACTCATCCTACAATATCCAAAGAACATAAGTTGCTGAAAATAAGATCAGATTTGCATTGCTAACACACTCTAATATCCATCATTGTGAACTCATTAAGGGGATTCACTGGCTACTTGCAAAGGATAGGTCATCTCTATTTTTCAGTAGCCTGCTCTTCAAAGTCTTAAAACTAGGATACTGTCTTTCTCTTAGAATCAAACTTCTTTATAGGGACCAATCTTACCACCAAAGATGTTGCCAGGACAATGGCATCATACTCATCCAACCTCAAGTTAAAACTACAACAGGAGAAAAACTGCTCACATGACTTGGGCCTACTACTTCGAACTACATACCTTAAGAAATAAGCATTAAACACGTTACAAGAATTTAAAACCTCACTACACAAGCACTTTACCAACTGACATACATGCAATTAAATATTCATTTAGAGAAAATGGTTATTGTAGATCAATGTGTGTGTATCTACCTTTATGAAGCAATCCAAGGGCTTGCACATGTGTATAAATACTGAGCATGTGCAAATCTGACTGACATTTTGTAGCTAGCTGTTGAGATATAAGCATGTATGTATATAAGGTCTGTCTGCAGCTTGTTTATATTTTATGATGCAGCTATCCATCCTGATGTGTTTCTATGTATTAAAGCATCTAAACAAAATATTCTGCCTGCTTGTCATCTATGTTAGAGAGGGATGAGCAACATGGTATCAGAAGCAGCATGTCTAAAAGGACTTAAGGCCAGAATGGAATCCAAATTACTCAGTTTAAGTTCAAGGGGCACCCGGTTGGAACTGAAGGAATATGCAACATTGAATCATCCCTACAACACGCATACTTTGAAAAACAGGTCAGAAATGAATTTCAGATGTTAAAACTTGTTCAGCACTATTTCTTATTTGCAAAATATGAAATGAGGCATACAGAATTCTCTAAATGATATTTGAATAAACCAATATGTCCAATACTGATAAAATATTAGAATTACTATGAAAAATGTTTTAAGTCCAAATTGCATAAAAGGATAAAATAAGAGGAAAGGACTGCATTTTTCACTAAGCACATAATTTTCATATTTATTAAATATATCTGAATTATCAGAAGTGTATAAAGTGTTTGCATGCTTGTGCAGTATTACAGTAACATTTTTTCACAGAAGACAGCCATTTCAGAGTATATTTCACAGAGTATAGTATTTTGAAGAGTTGTTATACATTTGAATATTGTTACAAGCTCACAGAACAGTTTGCATCTACATAATTATAAGGGCCATATTTTCAGTGTATTCACAAACACATACTTTGAGGGTATGGCAGACGGATTTCGAAAATCCAGTGCACTTGTTCTTGACAATAATATTGCAGAGAGCTGGAGAGTGTTTGAGCAAGAGTAAGACATTTTCATACAGGCTGCATTTACTGATAAAGATGACAATACAAAGGCATTTATTCTGCTTAATTTAACTGGGTCAGAAGCCTTTGAAAGGGAGTACTCATTTGTGTATGCACCTGCAATCTATACAGGAGAGGGGGAAAACCATCATATTGTTGTACCAGCTGAGTCAAGACAGGACCCTGAGTGCTTAAAGCATAAATTTAGAGAAATGTGTAACCCCCAGACAAATGTTACAATGAAAGGTACTTATTTTACACAAGGGATCAAAAGCCTGCTGAAAATTTTGCATATATAACTGACTTGAGAAACAAAGCTAAAACGTGCAGATTTGGTGATTTAAGGGATGAGTTGATAAAGGACAGACTTTTGTGTGGTATTAAAGATGATGCTGTGAGAAAGATTTTGCTTTGTGACAGTGATTCAACTTTGAATAAGGCCAATGAGATTTGTCAGCTATATGAGCTCACAGAAAAGCATAAAAATGTGCTTACAAATCAGAATAGCTCTAGAAGACACAGCAATAAAGCTCATGTTGATAGTATGCAGCACATAGTTGAAAGCAACAGGCCCAAGCACATTGTAGCAACCTGCAGCACTCAACGGTAAACCCCAGAGCTTTCCAGCAAATTCCAGAGTTCACACAGTCTCAGTGAAGCATAAGAGTGTCAGCAAACTCAAAGTATAGGGCCCAACCTAGTTTCCTTGCCAACTGTCATAATTGTGGTGGAAATCTAAAGTCTAGATGGAGGCGGCAACTTAGAACTGGTGTGGACAGGGGAATCCAACTGTTAATTAAAACCAAGCATCATGAAAGCCTGAGACAGATGTTGACATGATTTGATTTCTGCCCAGTGCTCTGAATGTCAAAGCGAAGAAATTCAATGAAGTATGGGTAAACAGCGGGAGTAGTTATGACTCTCTCTAGTGTCTTAAATGGAAAAATGTTTAGCTTTTGCTCAGCAATGTCACAAATGCAATAAATGAAATCATTTCCAAAAAGGTTCTGTAAATCAAAAGGCCCACATTCTTTTATTAAAAGTGAGCATTCTAAGGAACGAGTTGATCAATTAGAGAGCTGCAACCCTACTCTTTATGTTGATGCTTTGTCAGTGCTTCATGAAACAGTCAATGCAGTAGATTTAAGGGCAAAGAATGAGGTATTTTGTACTGTTCAGATAAATGCCAAACTCATAGAGCTCTAAGTTGACATAGGTTCCAAGTGCATTGTTATGTCAGCAGAACCATTTGCTAGAGTGTGTCATGGTGAAAGGCTTGATCTGGCAAGGTGTGCAAAGCTTGTTGCTTATGGTGGTGAAGAAATTCACACTGAAGGCTCAGTAGTGCTTTCATGTTTCTCTGCTGGAAGAAGCTATGACTTATAATTGTATGTGGTCGAGAGGTTGTCCAGTCATTATTAGGGCTCAGAGACAGTTTGAAAATGGGACTGCTTTCATTTAGTAAGAAAGTCCATCAGGTTAGCTTAAAGGACCACTACTCTAATATTGCCCAATACATTTTTCTACCTATGATGATCTTTTCAAAGACAAACTAGGGAAGCTTCTATTTGTGTACTCCATGAAGTTAGACCCAGATGTTAGTCCAGTTATCAGGCCAGCATGAGAAGTTCCACTAGCCATGCAGGACAGAGTCAAATCTCATCTGGATAAAATGGTGCGACAAGGTGTGATTTGTACAGTTGAAGAACCAACTGAGTGGGTATCTTCCATGATGGTAGCTCATAGGAAAAGGTCAGATGACATCAGAATATGTATTGATCCATGAGATTTGAACATAGCACTAAAAAGACCTCATCATCCAATATGCACAGTCAAAGAAGTTGCAGCCTTGATGCCAAATGCCACTGTTTTTTTTTCCTGTCTTAGATGCAAAGAGTTCATTTTGGCAAATTCAGCTTGACAAGAAATCAGCATTGCTCACTACTTTCAGTACTCTGTTTGGTAGGTACATATTTTTGAGAATACCATTTGGGATAAATTCTGCAAGTGAAGTCTTGCAACGTGCAATGGAGCAACTTTATTCTGGGTATCCTTGTGCCATTATAGTTAACGACATACTAGTAGGAGGTCATGGTAAAGCTGAGTATGACAGAAACCTCAGAAAAGTTCTGGAAAAGGTAAGTCAAATGAATCTTAAGCTCAAGCCACAAGAAATGCAAATTCAGGCTACAAGAGGTTACTTATGTTGGTCATTTATTTATCACTTGAGGCTTATGACAAACCGTCATTCTCGAGATGCCAGCTCCAAACAATGTTTAAGCCCTGCAACATTTTCTTGGCATGGTTAATTATCTAGGCAAGTTCATTCCAGACTTGAGCCAACTTTCAGCAACACTCAGAGAGTTGACACATAACGATGTATCATGTACTTGGTTAGAGCAACACCAAAGAGCATTTCATATCCTGAAGCAGAGAATTGCTAGTCCACCAACTCTCAGATACTATGATGTTTACAAGCTTGTTACTCTTTCATGTGATGCTTCAAAATTTGGTCTTAGTGCAGTCATTCTAGAAGAGGGTCAACCTGCTGCTTGTGCATCGATAACTCTTACCCTAACTGAAATGCAGTATGCCCAGATCGAGAAAGAGCTTTTGGCAATTGTGTTTGCATGTTCAAAGTTCCATGATTATGTGTATGGTAGACCTATTCAGATTGAAAAAGACTACCAACTTCTAGTCACTATTTTGAGAAAGCGTCTGCAATGTATGATGTTGAGATGGCAAAAGTATAATTTCACTCTTGCTTACAAGAAAGGCAAACTTCTTTATCTTGCTGATACATTACCCAGATTGCCCAGAAACACCACTGAACAGCATGGGAATGAGAACCTTGATTTTTAAGTCATGGAAGTGAGAAAATATTCTTCCACACATCTTGACGAGATAAGAGATCACACATCCACAGATCCAATTTTACAGAGACTCAACCACTTTATCAATCAAAGATGGCCATCAAAGCAATCTAGTTTACCCTAAGAAGTGCAACCTTATTTTCTATACAGAGCTAAGATTTTGTCTGATAAAGGTATTATTATGAAAGGTCTGAAAGTAATTGTTCCAAAGTCCTTGCAACAAGAGTACATTACTATCTTGCATCGTGGTTTCCCAGGAACTGACACTACGAAAAGAAGGGTGAGAAGACTAGTATTTTGGCCCTCTATGTCACAAGACATTGAAAGAACACTTTCATCTTGTTCCGTGTTTAATAATACAAAGCGACATCAGCGGAAAGAACCACTTCAGCTAAACCAAATTCCTGAACTACTTTGGTCGACAGTAGCCACCGACATCTTCGAGTGGAATGGCCAACATTATTTGGTATTAGTAGACTCTTACTCATTACTTCCACAGTGGTGCAGCGGTAGCGTTGTTGCCTCACAGCAAGAGGTTCTTCCGTTCGATTCTCGGCTGGAGTGCGGGGAGTGCCTTCTGTGTGGAGTCTGCATGTCCTCCCCGTGGTTCGGTCGGCATTCGAAAGACATGCGTAAATGGGCGTGCCTTCATTGAAGGTTGGACATTGAGCTGGCACCTCGGTGTTTGTGAAAATCTACTGCCAATCATTAGCGGACCGGAGTTCCGCTGTGGCGACCCCTAACCGGGAAAAGCCGAAAGATAGCAACAGTAGACTCTTACTCAAATTGATTCAAAACTGACCTACTTCCTAACCTAGCATCCAGTACTGCCATTACTAAGATGAAGCATCATTTCACAGTCCATGGTAGTCCACACAAAGTTATTTCTGACAATGGCACATAGTTTACAAGCCAACAGTTCAAAGGATTTGCTGAAGAATGGGACTTTACTCATGTCATGAGTAGCCCTGAGTACCTGCAGTCAAACAGGTTGGCAGAACATGCATTTCAAAGTGCAAAACAGTTACTAGAGAAGTCAAAATGAGGAAATAGTGATGTTTTCCTGAATCTCTTGAATCTCAGAAACATTCCTTGTGATAATCATCTTGGTTCATTTGCCCAGATACTTCTGTTGAGACAAACCAGAACCAAAGTACCAATCAGTAGTCAGTTGTTGGTTCCATGTGTTAAGAACAGCAGGTCAGTGAAAACCAATTGGATGAAGAAATGCCTAACCCAGAAATCCTACTATGATAACACCAGCAAACTGCTCAATCCATTACGAGAAGGAGAAGTGGTAAGGATACAAACATCCAGAGGTTATGATCGGATTGGTGTTGTGAAGAGTATTTGCCTAGAGCCGAGATCATACATTGTACAATCACAAGGAGCAGACTTTAGGCAGAACTGGAAACATTTGAGACCAGTGTCTGAGCCTATACCACAGCACATAACCTGTGAGAAAGACTCTTTATCTCAGAGTGAGTTGTCCAGTGTTCCAGTTCCAGAGGAAGTTCCAGAGAATATTCCCATTCCTACGATGAATCCAGAAGTTCCTGATACAAGTTGTTCATGGAAGACTGTCCCTGTTGCTAAATTCAGTCCAGGTTGTTATGTTATGAAATTTGATCGCATCTCCAGACCATGTAATAGATACACAGCAACTTGGACATGAACACTGTGTTTGTTTCTAATGTCAATAATAATGCATGGCTAACTCCAATGTTGTTTTTTACTAAGGGTAATCTTTTTAAGAGGGAGGATGTAGATCAATGTGTGTTTATGTACGTAAGAAGCTATCCAAGGGCTTGCGCAAATGTATAAATACTGATCATGTGCAAGTCTGACTGCCATTTTGTAGTTAGCTGTTGAGATGTAAACATGTGTGTATATAAGGTCTGTCTGTTATTCAGTTTATTTACATTTTATGATGCTGCTATCCATCCTGATGTGTTCCTATGTATTAAAGCATCTAAACAAAATACTCACCAGCTTGTCATCTATGTTAGAGAGAGACTAGTGACTGTCATGTTTCCACTTTAAACATACCTCAAGGCTCCTGTTCGACAAAACATTTGGATAGTTATTCACTCAGTAAGCAAGAATGTATTTTTATATGCATTGTACATGGAGATTTGATTGTATTTATTTCTCTATTTATGAAGTTTTTATACATGTTATGATATTTGTATAGGTGTGCAGCTGCTGTATTACTGTATAAAGCTCATTTGTATTACATAACTATATTAATCTGTATACCTCTATGACACGATTCTCTAATCAGTCATTGCTATAACTTTCTTATGTATAATTAAAAAAAAACTGCATTGTACTATAAACCGCATTGTGGGCTCAGGTCATGGCTGAAAGGATCAGTAAACCAACCCACCTACCAAGTAATCAAATAGAAATAAAAATAAATCATATAAATTACTTCTATGGACTCTATATGTAAACAGTATCATGTTAAAGGAAGTTAAAGTTCTGCTGACAATTAGATCCAGGTGTTAGAATGGGTGTGTAAAAGAAGGGGCTGGGTAGCCCAAGTCAGAAAGTCAGAAATCCAGAGATAGGTAAGAAAGAGAGAGAGGGAGAGAAACATCACCCATGGAGAAGTGAACTGAAGACCCAGAGCAATGACTCTGCAAAAGAGACATTTATTTAAAACACAGTGTGCTAGAGGAAAACAGCTAAAAGCTGTTTATCTGGAGAAATTCAGAAGTGCAAATTCTGCAACTTAAGCTGTATTTAGCACCTGTGTTTTCTAAACATATATAGATTCACGGGGATTTAACAAACCCTACATGGTAGCAATGAAATTCAGATTCAGTAAGCACCGTGTAGAGGCACCCCCCCTCCCCCCGCAGAAACAAGGTAAACATTGTGGCATGCTAATTACAACATAAGCAGCTGAATTGAATGCTAATCAACCAATCAAACACAGTGTAGCTATTCAACAAGCTATAAAGCATCAGTGAAGACTCTGTGCTGGTTTTTCCTATGAATTCCAAAACATTTGGAATATAGCTACGGAAAAGAGTCTACACAGACCGAATGTTAGGGGTTGCTGCTGCTTTAATTTATTTGTATGTGCTAAAGGCTGAAGCCAATACTGCTGCTGCTGCTGCCAATAGGCCTAAGCTGAGAAGGATAAGACTTTTCAGGCCCTGTTTAACTTTTCAGAACCTACATGATGTGGAAATTGTAGAGCACTAGAGGGTGGAGAGGGACATACTACAGGAACTTTGTGACCTCTGCCATCTTCAACTCAAAGCCAGAGCCAACCAAGGGGAACCTATCTCAGTGGAGACAAAGGTATGTGTGGCCCTTAGAATCTTAGCTACAAGTACCTTTCAGAGACCAACAGGGGATGCGCTGGAGGTGTCACAGCCATCAGCATCCAGGATCCTCTACCAATTCCTGAATGCTATTTTACAGCATGCCAGTGACCACATATATTTTTCTCATAGTTCTGAGGAGAGGGGCAAAATATGCTGAAGTTCTACCCAGTCGCACACTATTATTTATGTATTTATTTATTTATTTCCAGTTTTATGACCGGGGGAGTTCACTGAGCCCAGAGAACCTGTTTTCAGTGGAGGCCCAGGGAGAAAAGCTCCACAATACAAAATACAATTAAAGATACAAAATACAAGCAAAACTACAAATTCAAAATACAAATACAAATGCAAATAAAAGAAAAATATTTACAATAGTAACATAAGAAAGTCAATCAAAAATATCATGTCGTGAACAATAATAAGTTTGAAACCATGTTTATAATAACCTAGTGGAACAAGTCAACATTCCAAGATGAAGAATGGTTGCTGTTTAGATAGGTATTTGTCAGTGGGCAATATCAGTTCTTACATGTTAAAAAAATGATAGCGTAAAATAGATGGACTATAGCGTGGAGATAGTAGGGCTAGAAAGGAGGTATGAGAAGGTAAGGGTTGGGCTAGGCTGGAAGGATGCAGGTACATTTCCATTTAGAGGAAAGGTAGGAATGAAGATGTATTTTAAAGTTTTCCACATTCTGCATTGTCCTTAGAGTAGGGGGGAGAGAATTCCATTTTTTGGTTAAGGAAAAAGAGAGAAGTAGTTGTCCGGGTGAGTGGTTAGATTTATAAATACTAATTAAGTCTTGGTGTTCAGATCTGAGAGTTCTGTTTGGAATGTAAAGGATATTAGTGAGAGTGATTAATTTGGTAGGGTTGAAGAGTAGTCTGTGATAAGCTGGCGGTAATCTGGATAGTTTTGAAGTTCTAGTCAATTTAGAGAGTGGAGGGCAAAACAGTGACGGGAGGAGTATTTGGTGTTAGTGGCGAATTTGGAAATTTTGTTGTAACAGTTTTCTAACTTAGAAGTAATGGAGGTTAATAGATTAATTAGCAGGGGAGCAGCGTACATTAGGGAGGGAAGGAGATAAGTTGAGGCGAGAGTATGTCTGGTATGAGGTGAGAGGAAGCGACTGTTCCTGTATAGCATACCAACTTTTTGATGTTTTTTTTTTTTTTTTTTTATATTTTGATGTATGTGGTTGTCAAAGTTTAGGTGCTCATCTATAATTACACTGAGTAATTTAGTATATAGAATGACTTCACTAGGAGTGTTGTTTTGGATTAGAACTTGGAAAGAGGTTTTGTCAAAAGGGAAGGATTTTGAAGGTATAAATATTCATATTTTGGATTTGTTTGCATTTAGCGAAAGGTGGTTTTGGAGCATCCAGGCCTCAGTGGTCGAGAAAACAATTTCGGTCTTTGTTAGAAGTTTGGGGAGATTAGTGGCAGAGCAGACTAAAGTTAGATCGTCTGCATATTGGATTATTGTGGTATTGGGAATGGCAGAATGAAAGGTATTGATAAAGATATTGAACAGCATAGGACCAAGAATGGATCCCTGAGGTACACCTGTAGGGATATGGAGAAAAGGAGAGATGCTTATTCTCCATTTCACAGCCTGAGATCTATGGGACAAGTAGCTTGAAAACCAGGATAGGGTGTTTTAAGGGAGATTAAGGTTTGAAAGATGGCACAGAAGATGGGTATGGGAAACCGTATCAAATGCTGTGGAGAGATCTAAAATCACTGTGGGTAATACTGTCCCAAAATTTTGGGTATAATTGACTGTGTCTAGGAATGGGAGGAGAGCTGTTCACTACCCTGAAGTACTGGGTGCCATTGATTCCACACATATAAAATGCAGGTACCACAAGGAGAAACATCAGTAGCCATTGCTCTAGATCCAACTGTAGGCATGGCAGGCATTTCTGGGGAAGGTGCCAGATTGAGAGGTGGGGTGTCCATAAGTCTAGGATATTCAATGGACTCCTACTTAAGAACCACAACCAAAGGCTTCTGCAGGGGGACTATTCTGGCTTCCAGTACAAGTATGGACCTTGGGATAGTTTTGCCTGGGCTGTATCCAGTGCGGCAGGTATCCCCCACACTGAAGATCAATGTAGGCAGAATTTCTATGACCTATGGAGGAGAAAGAGGGATACACTTGACCACTGGTGTGAGGAATTTAGGACTGAGGGCAACCCACACCATTGTAAGTATCATCTACAGAGAGTACTTGTAAGACTTAGAAAGCTGTATATAGACAACACTGGTATTCATAATGGTCTTTTCTGTTCTATTATTTCCACAGCTGTCAGTGATCTAGAGTGCAGTGTCAGAGCCCACAGGGGTAGCTTGGTGAAAATGAAGGAAGCATGTTGTATGTATGCATGCAGCAGAAGAGTAGTGTTATTGTAGCATTAAAAGTTAAAGACAGCTTTTTTGGTATTTTATGTAGTTGTATCAAATTGAGCATGCATATCCCAACTGTAAAAGTAAGTATGCATGAATTAGTCTGTAGTAAAATACAGTTGTAAGAGTCCAATATTAGACTTTAGTCAGAGATTGTGGGTTCAAATACCACACTTCCCAACTATACAACATTATTTCTTCAATAATATTTTCATGAAATTAAAACTTATATACCATTGACAAAAATGCCCTGCTGTAAACTGTAATTGCTATAACTGGAACATGCATATGTGCAATACATGCACATTTCAAGGGTCTATATCATAAAATTGAACTGTGATAAGTCTGAACACCACAATATCGAACTGGAAATGTACTTACTCCGTAAACTCAAAACTTCGAAAAATGGAACTTTGCACCCGTACTAAAAAATAACAAAACATAAACACTTCACACAATTACGAATGTGGGGGCTTTGCCCCCCACACCCCCCTACTTAAATATACCAACTTCGAGATCGCACCACAGTGGAGACTCCATGCATATGTCAGTGAGTACAGAAGGGCCAACCGTAACCATTCGGAGTTCCAGTCTTCAAAGTTTTGCGTTTTTGGACTAATTACGTTGCAGATTTTTCAGTTCAGTATTGTGGTGTTCGGACTTCTCACAGTTCGGCATTATGATATAAACCCACATTTCAAGGATTACTTGATGCAATCTGTAGTATAATGTGCATCTGTTAGGTGTACCCTTAAATGTAAAAGTTAAGATGATAGAGTTAAATAATTGTAATAATGTATTGTATGTCACATAAAATGGTACTAATCTTATCTCTATTTTTCTCTCACCCCAACCCTTACCTCTCTTTTTTATTTTCTTTTTATTTCATTTTATATTGTTTATTAAAATAATTTTTGTTTATTTTTATTTTATTATATTTTCTTTTATGATTAACTTTTTTACTTTTTATTTTATTTTATGTTATTGTAAAAATAATTTTACTTTACGTTATTTTGATTTTTTTATTTTCTTGTTTTATTTTTTTTTATGTGTTGTCAAAATGTGTCCATGTCATCAATGTGTACCACATCACTAAATACTCCAGAGCACAGTGGTGTAGGCCAGGCCTAATGGATCTGCCTGCACCACTTCTACCGGCTCCAGCACAGAAGCCCGGTATGTCTGGTAGCCAAACTGCCAGCACTGCCTCTGCTTCCCCTGCACTAGCTGCACCCTCAAGTAGTCTTGCCCAGGAGGCTGGTCCAGTGATACCCACTGGGAACAGTAGAAAAGGTGGTGATTTCATCACTCACACCGATATGCTGGGGATAGTGTGTAGGGTGGTGAGCTGCACAGTTGATGCATGCCTATGCTGGCTGAAGAGGCTGCTCTCTCTCTCTCTCTCTCATTTTGTGTAGTAATAGGAGGAGGAGGAGGAAGAGGCATCAAGCACTCCAGCCACCAGTGGAGTGAGGTGACAGTAATGACAGTCCAGTGGGTGAGTACTCAGTTTTCACTGTCTCCTAGCTTGATGTCCTTGGGCTCTGGATGCCCCCACCCTCATCCCAATCACGGTGTCCCCCAACCTTTTGTGTTTATCACTGTCTGTGTCTCTTGTCTTGTTTGTCTTGTCTGTCTGCAATTACTTCCTCACCTACTAAACTTACTTGATGCAGAGATATCCATGTCCCTGCCCCGACTTTCCTCTCTTTCTGAAATAAAAAGTAAGTGGGAACCTATCCCACAAAAAAAAAAAAAAAAAAAAAAAAAAAAAAAAAAAAAATTGCACTATAGCTTTCCCTTTCACACATGTGCCTTCTTGACACTTGATTTGGTCCACCTGGCTATACAACATAATTATGTTGTGGTTACCCTTCTCTCCAGAGGTGACAGTCCAAATTCAGATGATATTTTGTGCATGTGTTCATTTTACACTGTTAAAGAAATGGATAGCCACAGTTCTTTCCTAGCCCACTTCTGTACATTCCTGTCTTGCTTTCCCTTTGTTCTTCCCCCTGCTTGCTCCCCATTTCACCATTTTCCTATCTGCCCCATTTCACCTCTTTAATCTGGTCAAAAAATAGAATCACACAAAACACACATAAGTTGCTTCAAAAGCAATGGATAAGTTCACTTTTTGGGCTTCATGTTTGTGTGGAAGTGCGCATCGTGCACCAATGTGCAGCACTGGTGAATGACAGCGAACAGATGTGGTTACCCCACACAATGTCGCTTGACACCACTGCTCTATTCCAACACACAGCAACACATTTACTAAAAACAATTCATGCCATTGTAATATCAGTCTGTAATTAAAGTATTTCAAAGTATTAGATACACCTGGATTCGAACCCAGTTCCATCTGGCCATAAAAAGGAATGTATTAATGCATTAACATGTGCTGCAATAGAACCTGTTAAGCAGCAGGTGTATTTCATAGACTCAGTACTAACTGTCAGACTATAGCATTGCATCTCTCATTTATGTACTACTTAGCTATGCACAAACGTGTATCTCACATGTGTATGGACTATGCTAACTGTTGTGCAAATCTGCTGCCCGCCGTGCTATGGAAAACTAAATATTAATATGTTTATTCATACTATTCACTGACTCATTGCACACAGGAACTGTTGTACTTCTCTTTATCTCCTTTAACTGTCTCCAAAAACACTTCAGGATACAGGACACAACACTAGTTGGAAATTAAAATAAATATTACATTTATTTCAACTGTATACAGCCAAATGAAGAAATAAGTGATTGGAAAACACAGTACAAACAAGCGCTTTCATCTCTGACCATTCAGAGATTTTATCAAGATCTTGATCTTATTCTGCATTCTACAACCAACTGATTAAGCAGGTATTTGGGGTATCCCCTTCTCACAAACATTTGCATTAATTTGTTACATTCTTCCATAAAATGATGCTCCAATTACACTATCCTAGCTGCCCTTACCAGTTCTTTTCTGGTGGATGGGATGGCACCTAGAAAATACAGGAACACATTTGAATGTGTTTTTCTCCTATATATATATATATATATATATATATATATATATATATATATGTATATAATTGAAATAAATTTGTTATTTATCCTATCTTTTTCCAGCAGGACATCCAGATAAGCTATTTGTTCCTGATTGGCCTCATATGCAAACTTCAAAAAATTGTTAGCACCATTAATATATTGAGTAAAAGTATCTTTTTCCCCCTTGTCATCCTTCCAAATAATAAAGACGTTTTCCACATATCGGACATACATCCTCAATTTGCTGTTAACATCATCTTTATTCAAAATAAATTTCTGCTTCCACTGTGCCATCATGATATTAGCATATATTGCCCCACACCGTGACTCCATTGCCACCCCTGTTTTATATAAATAATAATTCCTTTCAAAATACAAATAATTATTGCTAAGAACCAACTCAAATAATTCCTCAAATAAATTCAATTCTTACTGATCCAGTCTGTTAGTCAATAAAAATAACCATTACCCACTGAATTCCCAAACCTTGCAGAATGACTGTATATAAATCATTTACATCAACAGACAAAAGCACATAATTTGGATTAAATTCAACCTTATTAATTGCCAAAAGAAAACTCCATGAATCCTTACAAATTTGCCCTTCACCCTAAATGAGGGATTTTAGCTTACTTAAAAGAGAAGATAAATAACAGATTCATTTCAAGGATATATAGGAAGAAAATGTATTCAAATGCGTTCCTGCATTTTTCTAGCTGTCATCCCTTCTACCAGAAAAGATCTGTGGTTAAGGGTAGATGGTAAAGGCATCTAGCATGGTTTCACTGGAGCACCATTTTATGGAGGAATGCAACAAATGAGTGCATATGTTTGTGAGAAGGGGATACCCTGAATACCTGCTTAATCTGTTGGTTGTGGAATATAGAATAAAAGAAAAAATAGAACATTTAGACCAATTTTGGATACAGGGGGGCTAGTTTTCTTCCCTTTTGAATTAAACAGTTTGAAAATGCTTTGGAAAATGGAAGGATGTCTTGTATTAGCAGAAAGAAACCCAGTTATACCATGAATTGTATTACTAATTTTAATTGAGAGCATGTACTTAGTAGAAATATTATTTCTAAGAACTGGGTAATTGTAACAGAAGACAATGGTATTATGAATAAACTGGAGAAGAAACCAAACATAATATTTAGAAGGAGTGCTAATTTTAAGAATATTCTTGAAAGATATGATTTTAGTAAAAAAAAAAAAAAAACAATTATGAAGAAATGTGGTTTCTGCACTTATCGTGGGTTAATTAATATAAGAAACGCTTATATTATAAGGGGTAGGCAGTATAGTATTCATGGTATTTATAACTGTGATACTAGAGGAGCAGTGTATTTAGCTCTCTGCCAGTTATGTCCTTGCTTTTATGTTGTTAAAACCAAATGTAAAGTGAAGGAGCACTTTTATGAGCATGAATATTGTATTAAAAAGAGTAAAGGAAATAACGAATTGGCAAAGCATGTGCAACAGAATCAGGGGCACAATTTTAAATACATGGTTACTGATACCGTGAAGGAGGAGGTTAGGAGGGCCTCTGGATGTTACTTTTAGAAAGAAAGGAACTTGTATGACAGCTCATATTAAACATACATAATTGGCCAGGCTTGAATGAATATTGTAATATTACTTGTGTATTGAAGATCAGGACATTAATGAGATGATTATGTTAGAAAACTGTATAACCTTGTTCTTGTTTTTGATTTCATGGTATTTAAATTTGGGGAGAGGTTTTATGTTCTTAGCTGTGAGGTTATATCTATATATGCTATTTATTTATTTATTTTCACTTGAATGTGGTCTTGCAAATTGGAGTATTGGAAAATAATGTTTTAAAATTGTTTACATTTTTTAAAAGTTTTTAATTTATATTTTATATTAGTAAAATGTATTTATTAGTTTAGTGTTCTGTATAAAAGTGTGTTCCAAGTGTGTTCGATATGTGGTGAATTTTTAAACTCATTTTCATGATTTACTTTTATATTTTAATTTAACTAATTTTGAGTTTGAGTAATGCAGTTTTTGTTTATGGAAGATTAAATGTGCATACACATAATTTTACAGTGAATGGTATTTTAGGTGTATATATATATATATATATATATATATATATATATATATATATGTATGTATTATGTGAATATTAGTGGCTTTTTAAGGGAATGGGATGAATAGGAATGGCATCATGGATTTTATGTCATGCGGACCTTCTGGAGGGTGTTTTAAATTTTATCTGAAGAAGTTCACAGTAATAATTAAAAGTTGGTTAACAAAAGTGCTAATATTTTACAAGAAATGGAAGAATGGACTTACAGTGTGGTGAGTTCCTCTGGCGGCATCTCATTTTTAATTGTTTTCGCAGCTTATCATTGTTTATTTTATTCATGTTGGAATTAAGCCATACAGCAGTAGTTGGATAGCGAACTGGATCATTGACAGAACACACATTCTCAAAGTTGGGGACTGCACCTCCACCACTAAACACTTACTATTAGAATACCACAAGGATCTGTGTTGGCCCCTCAACTGTTTGTAAACTACTTCCCTGAAGGGCAGGCTACAGTAAATGTCCTGTGATTTACCAAGACTGAAGATGACTGGTAACTGGATGCATCCATATAGAGTCCCCCAATTATGCTAACATATTACAGAAGGGGCTGACACACACAAATGACATGTTGATTGCAATCTACACTTTCATCACTAGTCCATAGTGGTGACATTCACATTCTGCATTGCTCGCAGCATACATATGGACATCATGTCCATGACCAGAGTGTTCATACCTCTGCTGTTCTCTACCCTTATCAGACCACTAATTGATTGCAATGGTCCCCTCTGTCTGTACCTCACAAGTTACCTGCAGCAATTGAAGAAAACACGGGTTTGTGCCTGGGAAAATCCAGGGCCTCCGAACATGACATACATGATAAGTTAGACAGAGCTGTCACTATACTCACTATTTTGCAGGCTGTTGAGAAGTGACCTATGGCTGACCTAGAGAGCAGTTTCAGACCCTGCCCTAACAGAAATGCTGCACATCTGCAAATCAGATGTGACAAGAATAACCTTTCCCAGCATTTTCAACCTAGCCTGTAACATAAACAGAACATGGTAGGGAGACAAGTATATACCCCAGTGATTTACACTCCTCTGTAACAGGTTCCCACTGTGTGTGAAGCAGTGCTCCTCAATTATTCTATTCAAGCTCAACCTTGACTAGTGGTTGGGTGATTGTAAAATCCCCTGTGGGGTGGCATCTATGTCCCTCAATGACAATGCCATTTGGTGCTGCTCACAAAATTGCTCTGCTAATAATGACATCTAACTCAATAAAATTACTTGTGCATTACATGGATAGGCTTCTAAACACCCTAGGGCCATTAGGCTAGTAGCCTTCTATGAACCTGTGAATCTATGAACCTATGCATGCCTCCCAACATCTTGTCTCTCATGGCCTGCTGATGTCATCTACTATAAGTTCACCTACAGTCTTGCAAAAGTCAGACTTGTGTCATGGGGCTTGTGTAAAGTACTGTGCTTTGTAGTCTGTGTACTTAAATAGGTAGGGGTTCTGTTCTCACTACAGTCAACTGGGTGTGTGTGTGCATGCGTGTGTGTCTACACAAAACAGCAGAAATGTGTATCTCATGATCATTGCTCCAATGGCATGCATTGTCAGCATTTTGATACTTGCAGTTGCCTACACACCCATTTCATGCAGCCCACCCAACATCTTGTCTCCCACATGGCCTGCTGATGACAGTTCACCCACATGCTTGTAAAAGTCAGACTTGTGCCATGGCATTTGCATAAAGAACTGTAGTTTGTGTACCTAGATATGTATGGGGTCTGTTCTTACTTCAGTTAACTGTGTGTGTGTGTGTGTGTGTGTGTGTGTGTGTGTGTGCGTGTGTGTGTGTGTGTGTGTATGTTTGTGTGTGTGTGTGTGTGTGTGTGTGTGTGTGTGTGTGTGTGTGTGTGTGTGTGTGTGTGTGTGTGTGTGTGTGTGTGTGTGTATGTTACTTGACATTACAGACAGCATTTTATACTACCATGTGGGACACTGTTGTATTCTCTTCAATAGATACTCTTGATGTTATCAGCTATAAAGTGTTATTTAAAGCACTCCACGTCAAACTTAAGTTGAGGTATTTGCATAAAGTATTGGGTTCTGTAATCTGTGTACTTAGATAAGTAGGGGTTCTATTCTCACTGCAGCCAACTGTGTGTGTGAGCTATTGCTTGACATTGCAGAAAGTATTTTATACCACCATGTGGGACATTGTTATTACCATATTCTTCTCTGCTGACCCAACTGATGTCATCACCTATATCAGATTTCTGAATATGCAGCACTTCCACCAGGGCAGGGTCAGGGACTGGTCTGGAAGCCAGGCAGAAGTCACCTCATCCTATACAATAAAGATTAGAGTGGCATGTTTTTTAATCTATCCACATACATCATGGCATGGTATGTAGGCCCTGTGTTATCTTACTGAGAAAGGCCTGTGGTCTCTCCAGCTATTGCATGTGGCTGGTGAGGAACATGCAAAAGAGAACACTATACTCTATAAGTTTTCTGTTGAGGTTTGACTACAGTATTGCCATACAATCCTAAGATCTCAGTATGATGGCATGATTTATGATGTGCACATCAAAGACTTTCAATACCAGTGTGGACACATGGAGGTCAAAGTTCAGATTGCTGTTTACATGTGTTCCCATTGCTTGCATTTCTGCAATTATTAATTATTTAATTAAAATCAAAGATGAGGTTGTGAAAAAACGACAGGAGGGTGTGTAGCAACCATTATTAGGAGGAAATGAAAATGGAGGTGCAACCATGTGGAAAGAGAAACCAGGATGAGGGAAGGAGTTAGTTTCATCACAACTTATAATTTAGATTAATTTTATATGGTTGAAATTATAAGGAACAACTGCAAAATATTGCAGTTTGATCATCTGGTGGGCAACAGGGTAGGGAAAGAACCTGTACTAGTGTATAGGAAGGATAGATGTTTAAAAAAACATAGTGGAAGGTTTTCACAATAGTGGACATGGAAACAAAAAGTTAGGCAACTGTAAAAGTGGTATGTGCCCATACTGTCCTTATATTTTGGAGACAGGAGAAAGTTTCCTTTTTTAAATGGGAAAAGAATATTTTTTAAGGGACATTTCAATTGTAATAGTACCAATGTGGTCTATATAGTTACGTCTCAGGGCTGTACTACATTTTATATAGGGAAAACCAGTAAACACTTAAGGGATAGGATGTATGAACATTTAACAGATATGAAAAAAAATGTAAAATGACTAATGCACTTAGCAGGTATCAGAAGGAATTCCCTAGTCATAAATTTAAGTTTTTAGTTTTACAACAACTAGTTAAAGACACACAAGGAAGAATGCTGGATTCATTCCTGGCAGTTGCAGTTGGATGCTACATACTATCCAGGTATTAATGAAAATGTAAGCATTTTTAGTGTGTTAAAAATAAGGAACATAATGGGATAAATAACAGAAAGACCAAACAACACATTAAAACATAAAAATATATAGATATTATAGCATTGCTATGCTTGATTTATTCATATATTCGTGTTTCATTGTTTTTTTAACTTACATTGTGTTTTTAAGTTTTTGAAGTATGTATGAGAGTCTGTATCCCTTTAAAACATTAATTAAATTATGGATAATGGAATGTAATTAAGCGTGGAGGGAATATGTATTTAAGTGGCTGGGTTTGTAGTTCAGTTTGTTCTGGAGAAGTCCCATATTTTATGGGAAAAGCACTTAACACATGAAGTATATTTCTTGAAGGTTTTTGAAGTTTTTATTTGTAACATTTGTATCTTTTGTACCTTTGTATTGTGAATAAATGGGTTAAAACACTGCAGCTGTTCCAGTTTGTGGTTACAAGTCTGGATATCTCAAAAAAAAAACAAATTACTGACTAAGGGGTTTCAATGAAAAAGCTCAAATCCCATAGAAACTGTGTTTAATGAGGGGAGATCTCAGAAATGGGTCTTGAGTTATTTTGACCTTCACTGATGGAAATGGAACATACAGTCTGAAAAAGAGTCCAACCATCTCTGAGATGTAGTGGATGCATAATATCAGGAGAAACTTTTAGACTGGAGCAGATGACATATGTTTGTTGGAAGGCAATTAGTCCTCCTGCTAGAATTGCATCACTAGCAATGCATACCCAGCTTTTTTAAATACTGTGTTATCAGTATATATAGACTGCTGGAACTAGAGTGAGGGCAGCTTTAATGTCATCAACCTGTTTGTACCAGCAAGGGTGCTTTATGGTCTAAAGCTTATAAGATAATAAAATCCATTAACAACATTACAGCACAAGTTGTCTCTCCATTGTTCTCTATGCATTTCCTTGGGAATATTGAGTGATAACAAACACAATGTGTACAATACATACCTGCATAGGCATGAGAGATATTATGATCAAAATACTTGTTAATCATGAAAGAAATGAACAGCCACATCACTGAAACTCATCAAATGCACAAGCTAGAATGAGCAATAAATATAACACGACTGTCAAAACAGATACTTTCTAAATGTTTTTAGATCTGACTTTTGTGCTTGCAGTATACTGCAAGCACAAAACTCAGATCTAAAAACAACATTTGGAAATGATCTGTCTGTTTATGTGTACCTACAACTTCTTTTACAATCTCTGTTAACCTTTCTGAGATGAATTTAGACTATATGCCACAAGACTGAGCCAGATATTTGTTCCTCATTTTATTTTTTTTTTCCTGTGTTACATAGCTGGGAGGGTAATAGTGCACTGAGATGGAACATGACATCCAAGGTCAGAGTAAAAGGGAAAAAAAGTTCTGCTACGAGATACCTGAGCAACTGTGTCTTTTCAACATGGATGCAGGTGGCCTAGTAAACATTCTCTTCATAGGTATATATTTTTAGTATGCACTGCTTATACTGTTAGCATCTGCAATGCAAACAGCAGAACTATCTCCAGAAATCATAGAAAAAAGGTAGCTGTTAGATTTTTTTTTCTGTATATCTGCTCCCATGGTCAAAGAGATTAATGTGTTCTGTACTCCAGCTACATTGTATTTTTTGCTGTAAAAGAGCAGAAAATAACACTGAGTGTTTGTGTTTGTAAGTATATTGCTGTAACACACACACACACACACACACACACACACACACACACACACACACACACACACACACACACACACATGAAAATATATAAATAAACAGTGATATAATTATGATCACACAGACACATGGGTATCTATATCTATCTACATTTTAAAATAGTCATATTTGCATTTGAACATTTTGAAACGTACGTGACCCTTAAATTCTAAATGCATGGATTAACCAAGTGAAAAATAAAAACAAAGAGATGAAATTAATCTCCTTAAATGCAAATAAATCTTTTTTAAAGCAGAGTTTTCTTTCTCAGTAAATGTATTCAGATATTCTCCTTATACAGTAGTGTAATACAGGAAAACAAATCATTTGCCTTCTCAGATAAAGAGGTATTATTATTTTTCATAATCTGATCAAGTTGTCAGCAAATGCTGGAAAGTAAAAGATTATGCATCCTTGTGAAAGAAATAATACATCAAAAGCTATTTAAATTGTACATAGAAATTACTAAAGGTGACCAAGAAAGTGCAGGAGCATCATCATACAGCAGATTAGAATAATAGCCACAGCAGAAGTCTGCAGACATTATTAAGTAATACAAATAAAATACTGATTTATGGCAAAAAGTTAGTCACACTTACAGATAGAAAGTCTTTTTATATTGTAATCTTTTAGTTTGGAGTCACACCATATTGAATATATAATGTACGCCTGCATACTGTACTGTAATATGTAAAATGCACTGAGAGATTACATCTGACAGACAGAGAGGGTGTCATATAATTAATAATAGACTACAAGTTTTGTTTTCAAGCAGCAGTAAATATGTTCACATGTATATCTAAAATGAGGAAGATGCTATATGCTACTATGTATTTGTTGGCCTCATAAAGAACGCATATATAGACATGATATTGTATAAATTGCTACTAAAATGTTGCCTTACTGGTGTGATTAAAAAAAAAATTAAAACAAAAAAAAATGATTCCCTTGTGCAGTTGGAAAAGAGAGATAAACTGGTTTTGCTTATAAAGTGAATCCATACACACACACACACACACACACACACACACACACACACACACACACACACACACACAACATTTACAACAAAGTTCTTCATATGTATATATATATATGGGTGTGTGTGTGTGTGTGTATGGATTCACTTTATAATATTGAAATACTGAAATATCAAAATTCAGTATCTCAAGACTATAAAGCCGAAAACTCACAAACCCGAAAACCAAAACCACGAAATTCAAAACCATGAACGACAACAAAACAATACACCACACATACAAACACAAATACACCTACCTCCTGACACTACAACAAAGCAAAACAACACACATGAACACAACAAAGCAAACACACGCACCTATCCTTCCTATAAGCAGGGGGGCAAGCCCCCATACAAACCCCATGTGGGGGGCTGTGCCCCCCACACCCCCACTACTTATATATACTAACTCCGAGGCCACACTAAACACCGAAAGACAGAAACACCACCACCACACATTCCACACCCTCCTTTGCACAAACACACATCACATACATACAAACACCACTACTCTCAACAATGACACATTCACACTCTTACCTACTTACCCTAACCCACAACTAACACTCCCCAACACACTCACATACACACAAACCCTCCCCAAAACCCTTAAAAAAATAACACTTACCTAACGCGGCATCAGTACTGCGGGTTCAACATTTCCGGGTTCGATATTCTACAGTTTCACGCAACTGCAGATTCAACAATTTGGTCTCAAAATACTGAAATTCAACATTTCAGTATTTCAAGATTCCAAAGGGAACTCATATACATATATATATATATATATATATATATATATATATATATATATATATACACACACACACACACACACACACACACACACACACACACACACACACACACACACATATATATATATATATATAGATATATATATTTACCTTTATTTTAGTGAACATGTTTTGTGCGAGCAGGCATTTCTGTGAATCACAGAAAGCCTCGGATTACAAATGTTGAAAATGGTTTAGATGGAACCATTTTTGACATTTGTCCATGTGTTTGAATGGCTAAATGCATTCGCATTGTAGCCATTCGAACATATGTTACTCGCCTTTGTTAGTTTTGTCCGGGTGTCCTTTCGATGAAAGGACATCACACAAACCATGTTCGACGAAATGAAGGTATATATATATATATATATATATATATATATATATACATATGAAGAACTTTGTTGTAAATGTTGGTATATGAAATTGTGTGTAAGTACACTGAATTAATTAAATTCTGATAACTTATCCTTTTGATTATTAAAAATTCTTGCTGCATTTTATTGGAATGCTTTAAAAAATTAGGTATAGGCGTTTCACTGAATCATTTCCCTTATATTGGAGAGGGTACAACTGGGGGGCGATGGAAGAGGAAGTTCTCTGGAGACAACAACAGTATGGATCGAGGAACCAGAAAGTGAATGGACTAGTGTTTAACTTATCTAATTACACTCTTACTACAGCAGAATGTACCTTATTGAATAAAGGTCTCTCCTACATTCCTTCTACAGGTACTAATTTTACAGATCTACTTTTAGATCTTAGACTTTTTGGCAGGAGTTTAGCTTAAAGCTTATGTATTCTAATGATGATTCCATGAATACTGACAATACTGAGATTGGTCCTAGGCTAAGAAGAAAGAGCGTTTTTTGTCCAGTTATTCCAACACATGTTGTTTTTTTTCTCAAATTATGTGAATATGATTTTTATGATTCATTTTCTAATGGGGTTCGAATCAAAAATTCTTATTTTAACATGTCTAATGATGAACGTAGGGTGCTTTTTTCACTGCGAACTAATAATTCTCTGGCCATAAGACCTGCAGACAAGGGTGGGGGTATTGTCCTTCTAGATTTTTCTAGTTATGTTGATGCTAGGGTAACTATGTTACAAGATTCTCACACCTATCAGATGGTGGACGCCTCATTTTTGGATAGAATTATTAGAAGAATTTGGGATAACCTATATGATCTCCTAATGTGTAGACAGATCGATTTTGAACTCTATTCCTATCTATGTATTGAACATCCTCTGGTTCCTTTAATTAAAGGCTTGCCTAAGATACACAAGTCTTTGACATCCCCTCCTATGAGACCGATTGTATCTGGCAGTGGCTGGGTGACGGAGACCATGTCGGTTTACGTTGAGTATAAGCTAGGTCCATTAGTGAAAATGATTCCTACTATACTGAAAGATACTCTTCAACTCTTGGATGATATTGAGACTCACAATAGTAATTCTATTTGCCCAAAATGTTTTTTGGTTACTTTAGATGTTAAGAACTTGTTTACTTCTATTCCCAATTATTTTGGCCTTGAAGCTGTTAGAGAGATTCTCACTGGCTGTGATTGCATGTCCAATGAAGAAACTATGCTTATTACTATACTTCTTGATATGGTATTGACTAATAATATCTTCATTTTTAATGGGAAAATGTACCTGCAATGTTAGGGTGTTGCCATGGGCACCCCTTGTGTGAACTCCTATGCTAATCTTGCCATGTATCATTGGGAGAAGGCCTTTTTATTTAACCATCCTGGATTTCTAAACATCTCCATCTATAGACGTTTTGTCGATGACATTCTATTTTTATGGAGAGGTGATGAATTGAGCCTAAATGATTTTGTTGCATATTTAAACTCTACTACCCATTTTCTTGAGTTTAGTATGACTTCTTCTTGTATTTCTGTAGATTTTTTAGATGTCACCATAGGTCAAGATTCTGCTGGATTATTAACCACTAGACTATATCGAAAACCCTGTTGGATGAATGCTCTATTGCATTTCAATAGCATGCATCCTAGAATTATTTTTTCAAACATAGTTAAGGGCCAATACTACAGGTTGAAGAGAATCTGTAGAGATCCAGATGACCTAACACTGCAGTTAGATGAGTTAGATAGGCTATTTTTGGAGAGAGGCTACAGGAGATCCATTTTGATAAATGTAAGAGAAGAAGTGATGGGGATGAAGGTTCCTTCAACAAGGAATCAGATACACTGTAATAATGGCAATAGACTTCACTTTGTGACTACTTATACAGGAGACATTGGTCATGTAGTGGAAATAGTGAAGCGTAATTGGCATGCTTTGCTATTGGATCCAGCCACTGCCAGATTGGTAGGAAACTTTCCGCGTTTCACATATAGAAATAATAATAATCTGAAATGTATTTTATGTAAAGATGTAATGGGGTGCTCTAATAGGAACCAGGAGTTAGATAGGGGTCTGACCCCAGGAACTTTTCCATGTAAGCATTGTAGGATGTGCAGTGTTATAACTACTACATAGCATTTTGATCATCCTGCCTTAAAGTTTAGTTTTTTTCCTAGGTTTGTTGCCACTTGTAATAGTGTAAATTTGGTCTATCTTGCTTCTTGTGATTGTTGTACCTGTTTTTACGTAGGAAAGACTACACAAAGGTTAAGAGACAGGATTTATAATCAACTGTATGATATCAAGAATCAGAATCAACAAAACGCGTTAGCTAAACTTATAGTTAATTTCAATACTCATAAGTTTAGCTTTAGAGTTTTACATCTAGTGCCTATTAATATGAGTGGGGGCAATTTAAATAGTCAATTAGAATTGGTGGAAGTAAAATGTATCTTCAGACTTCATGCTCATATTTTTCCAGGGCTCAACAATCATGTTAGCTTAAAACCAGTCCTGGAAGCACATTCTTTAAAACAAAATAGAACAACATTGACTGGAATAATACAATAGTAGAAACTGTGAAATAGTTAGCTATAATGGAATTAAAATAATACTATGAAGTAAATAACATGAATACAGAATACATTATATTATGTTTTATAATAGTGTATAGATTCCTTTGTTGTTGTTTTTGTCACTACTTTATTTGATTTTATTTTGTGCTTATTTGTTTATATGATGCACATTTAGACATTCTAATTTTATAATTTTATATTTATATATTGATTTATGTTCTATGTTCTTGACAATCTTCTTCTTCTTTCGGCTGCTCCCATTAGGGGTCGCCACAGCAGATCAACTATTTCCATTTCTTCCTGTCCTCTGCATCTTGCTCTGTCACACCAACCACCTGCATGTCCTCTCTCACCACATCCATAAACCTTATCTTAGGCCTTCCTTGTTTCCTGTTACCTGGCAGGTCCATCCATAGCATTTTTTTCCCAATATACTCTGCATCCCTCCTCAGCACATGTCCAAACCAGTGTAATCATGCCTCTCTGGCTTTGTCTCCAAACCTTCCAACCTGGGCTGACCGTCTAATATACTTATTCCTAATGCTGTCCATCCTCGTCACACCCAGTGCAAATCTTAACATCTTCAACTCTGCAATGTCAAGCTCTGACTCCTGCATTTTTGTCAATGTCACTGTCTCCAACCCATATAACATAGCTGGTCTCACTACCCTCTTATAGACCTTCCCTTTCACTCTTACTGGTACACGTCTGTCACAAATCACTCCTGACACTCTTCTCCACCCACTCCATCCTGCCTGTACTCTCTTCTTCACCTCTCTTCCACACTCACCATTACTGTGAACTGTTGATCCCAAGTACTTAAAATCATTCACCTTCACCACCTCTACTCCCTGCATCCTCACCATTCCTCTATCCTCCCTCTCATTCACACACATATATTCTGTCTTAGTCCTGCTGACCTTCATTCCTCTTCTCTCTAAAGAATATCTCCACCTCTCCAGGATCTCCTTCACCTGTTCCCTACTCTCACTACAGATCACAATGTCATCTGCAAATATGTTCTTGACAATGCTGCTTCTATATATATAATATGCATTTACGTATATGCTTTTTCTTGTTTGTTTAACATGGAATGTGTTTTAAATATTCTCAGTCAGTATTTGCTTCACTGCTTAAAGGGTTAATCAATTAATTAATTAATGAAATATGTGCAAATCTGATTGGTCAACATAATTTTAAACTTGTTTAAATTAAACTGACTGTTTTTTGCTTTTTGAGATCTGATGAAGCATGTTTTTACATGTGAAAGCACTTATCCATTGATTGCACAATAAATTTGATTATATATGTTTAAGCCTGGTGGTCCTGCGTTGTGTTTCGTTTTGGATTTCCTTTATATTCATACAGCAAGATGTTTTATATGCAGCAAGACTAATGTTATCCTGGTAGCCTGTAAGCACTGCGGAACTCTCACTTAGTCAAGTGAAGGCAAGTATGTTGTTCAATGTTTATCTGAAATCAGATACAATAAAATGAAAAACTCTATGTGTGTGTATGTATATGTGTGTTAAGGTGTACATGCATGTGTGTGCGCATGCGTGTGTGTTTCTGTGTGTGTGTGTGTGTGTTATTGGCTGACCAAAATGAGGTTCACTATTTAACAAGCAGTATCACTTAACTTGCTCTATCTGATGAAGACTGTTTTTAACTGACGAAAACACTGTGTGGATAATTTTTGCGTTTATGTTCCTGAATTTGCTTAATAAAACCTGCTTTTATCTTGAGTATCATTGTCAAGTCTTCCTTTCAGTGCTGGTTGGCTTACTACTGTGTAGTGTGTATGCTTATCTGTGTGGGTGTTGGGTATGTATATTTGTGAAAAAGGAAACATTAATAAAGGCTTCTGCATTTATTACATGTTAGATATTACATATCGGTAACCATCATAACATTGTCTAAGTGCCCACTTCCTCAATAATACACAAGACAGGGTACTCTTTTTGACCAATTTTACTTAATTCAAAACAATATTTGAATTTACATCAATGCATTGTTAATGTTCAAACTTAAAACTCACCAAGGAAGCCATAAATATTTCCACTAAACAGGATGGCTCATTTGAGCAGATTGTATGCCACACTGCCCTATCGACCTGCTTGTCCAACTACAATGCCATAAGACAAATCCTCACTGCATACTTGATCTCTTGAGCTGTGTGAAACACTACACTCTCAAGGCCTGGCACATATTCCAAGTGTCTCAGAAAAGAAGGGTGTGGGAATTAAAAGGGAGACAGACCGGCAATCACCTGTCCAGTTTGAGAGGCTCTAGATTTTGTGGAAAGGATGAGAAGCCACTACTTTGACTGAAGTGCAACTACCAAAGAGATGAGGAGAGACATAAATCCCCATCAGTCCTCAACCCCATGGACTTGGCTGGTTCATGATAAAGAGTTTTCTCACCAAGACCTTCAATGTCTATGTGTTCATTTCCCCAGTAAAACACCAGACAGTGTAGCCATTGCAAACAGTTGTATTAAATCTAAACCGATAACTGAGCTTACAACAATTCATTGCTAGTATACAAACTTCAGATTCACCAAGTAAGCTATAAATGGGTGGGATTCTCCACCACCATCATAACTGGCTCATCCGACCACAATGTCATACGCAAAATCTTCCAGAATACTTGATCCACATGAAGAGCAATGGCTTATACATAGCTTATTTGGCTTAGGAAAGAAAATGGGAACAAAATGGGGTAAAGACTAACAATTGTCCATTCACCAGGGTCCAAAGCCTTTCTCTTCTTTCCTGGTCATGCGAGAAAATTGAGACATTGTTTCTCTTTTTCATGTGCATTTTACTACTATATTCCAGATTATAAGCCCGATCTGACCATAAAACAGAACAAGACACATTATGACCAAATAGTATCATAATTATTCCCATAATTTCATCATTTATATGCAGAGTGAATTCAAATAACAATGTCATATTTGCTTAAAGTCATCATTTTCAGCTATTTTATACATATATATGTATACATACATATATGCATGTGTGTGTGTATTTATATATCTTTATTTTATATTTATCCATTTGAATTTTTATATAAATAAATATAATGAAAAACAAAACAAAGGTGATTTATGAAATAATAATTCTAAGAATACATAAACTGAAAGAAAAAAAGCTGAACAGTGGCTACATGGAATCCAAAATCAGATGGATTCATAAAATTAAGTTCACATTTAACACGTCCTGGCCAGTTGGAGACAGATGTGTCCTTTCTGGAGCAAAGCAAACTGGATTCATGGCCATAAAATCCACATTCTAAGACTGTAAAGCTCAATAATCATGTGACCCTGGACACTCAATGGTTCATAGAATTCTGATAAGACTCAAGAGTTGTCAGGGAATAAGCCTGTCTCTAAAACACACAAGGAATAATAAAAGACTGTACGGTGTGTGGTCCTGGAAGGATCTCCATGGATTTCATCAGAACTCCCAGTATAGATGACACTGTCACCTTCTTTATGAATAATCAATAAGCTAAGATGCCCTAGCTGGTGTTAAATAACATCCTAGATCTCTAGGAGATCTTCCACTGATAAACTTGGACAGATCTTCCAGAGTGTCTCATAGTGGGAAGGGTCCAAAGTTAAACTGACACAATTAGGATGATCCTTCAGTCTTACAGAAACATGACGAACAAAGGAATTTCCCACCATCATGATCCTCCTACAATCTGAAAATAAATGGAGATACTAGTAGCAATACTCAATAAATTATGTACATAACTCAAAACCAAAGAGGAAAAACAACCAACAACCTATTAATGACCTGAATGGATTGCTCTTCCTTTGCCAAGTCAGATACTTGGCCAATACAAAAGAGTGGGAAGAGAAACCTTTGGAATGGATCCCCTGACTAGATATGAGTAACTGTAATAAGTGATCTCAGTCCTGGGAATTAATAGCCTTTCTTCCCAGGAGGAAGAAAACTGGATTCTCCAAAGATGGAGACGAACAAGACATGGAGGAGGGAATTGAAACAGAAAACTGAAATTTATCTGAGAGGGGAGCTGACAGGTCCAAATATTGGCCTTTACCAGAGATATGCTGATCCATATCCTGACTGAATCTTCAATAAAGACTACATCCTACCATCGGTGGGGGACATGAATTTTCTGATTCTGAAGGCACTCAAGTATAAGGAGCAAAAGATGCAGGCCCACACCAATATAGAGAGATATCCTTAAACCATAAATGGACTCCTTTAATAAGGACGCCTAATACTTCCTTGCCAATAGACCACCAGCTGGCAACTGCTTCCTCACAAACATTATCCCAAATCTTCAAAAGCCTGAAAACAATCCAAAAATTGTTAAATTTTGGGAAAACAAACATTTTATTAACAGGCTAAAAGCAGCCAAATTAATATGTATGGACTTAATCTCTTGGTTGCAGTAGCATTTGTAACATGCATATGGAAAATGAGCAGTAGAGACAAATTCCCATGGGGAGAAAGGGTAAAATAAAGTTCTAGAAAGATAATAGGGCAGACTTAAACACCTTTTTTTTTGTGCTAGGACTTACCAACCAAACATGAGACCAATCTTCTCCAATCTGCCAAGGTGTCCTGAGATGGCCATTGGTTCTGACCAGGCCTCTGGACACAGGTGGAAGAACAAGTGACTCTATGAAGGAGAAAGAGCATCAGCTAGCTTACTGAATTTACCTGGGATGTGCTTGCCTGAAAATGACAAGTTAATGTTGAGGCTATGCAAAAATAATCCTGCAGTAAGAACCGGATCTCCTGGACTTAGAATACTTCTTCTTGAGCACCTAAACAACTGTCAGGTCGTCTGAGTGAAAAAGAACCTTCTGGTTGCAGAACAAATCCTGCCATTCCACTGATGTCATCCAACTTGGTAATAATTCGAAAACTGTGATATCTTTCTTATAGGTTCATAGGTGCATACTGACCACTGGGGCTTTTATAAGCTTAGCCAAGCATCCCAAATGTATTACACAAGTCTGTGTACATTAAGTGTTATTTTAAGGTGTATATGTGAGCCAGGATGAGATTTATGGATTGTATCTGTCCATTAGAGACATACGTGATAAACCTGGAGAGTATTTCTGTTTTCCAATCCACTGATTATCCGGTTAGGGAAGATCTTTGCTTCACATGGATAAGCAGTCTGTTCCAGAAAAGGATAATTCACTGAGCTACATACCAGTCCCACCAACATGTCATATTTATGTTGCTAGCAAAGTTTAAAACCTTAGATTGAGTAATTCTGATGGTATTCTTTTTGTGGGTATACAAAAAGGTCCATGAGAGTGGGATCCAAGGAATCCTTGTCTGCCAGGCATAGATTGCCTCTCAACAGTCTTTAAGAAACAGAGAATACAGATAGGGGTTTGATGTTGTCTGCAGCCTATATTCTTTTTTTTTTTTTGAGGAGCATCTGTGGATGTCCCAGTTGTTGCATATGCACTGGTCAGGTACACACTGAAGGGGCATTCTTCTCAATGATGGGCTTGATGATGGCCAAATTCAGTGGAGCAATAACTTCCTTGGACTTAGATACCGTTCCCTTGCTTAGAAGTTGAGTAACATAGAATTGTTTCCTTACTGTCTTAAACACATATGGGTCAAAAGCCAGGTCACTGTCTACATATATACCAAAATACCTGACTATTTGTTCTATTCCTAGGGTTGTGTTATTAATGAGGTAATTTCCTAGGGTGGCTGACTTCCCAAAGTGCACTATTATGCATTTCTTGACATTGAGTTCTAAGTCATGGCTTTGGCACCAGTCATTTGTCTGTGTTAGTTCTTGATAGATGTTATTGCCTTGGGGGGATTCTATGACTGCTGATATTTTGCAATCATCAGCAAACTTGGTCAGTCAGACACACTTTTCATTGGCCTTGACTTCTGAGAAGTAGATTCCAAAAAGGAGTGGAGCAATCACAGAGCCCTGAGTGACTCTGCTAGTGACCATCATCTTTGTGGAGGTGGTCTCCCTTATCCGAACATCATGGGTCCTATCTGAGATCCAGCTGGCTATCCAGTGGATAACACTGGGGTTTATGTCTAGATCCATGAGTTTGTTTACAATGCTTAAGTGGGAGTATTGTATTATATGCCTTAGCCAGGTAAAGATAGGCAATATGCACTGTTTTGCAATCATCCTTTGCCTTGATGTTGTTCTCAAAGAAGTCCACCAGGTTGACTAAACACAATCTACCCTTGATGTAACCAAACCAAGTTTTGAGGTTTTCTATGTCCTTACTAATCATTTCATGATGATTCTTTTCATGGGTTTGCATATGGAACTACGCAAACTTAAACTTCTTCAGACCAAGAGCCAGATCACAGGCAGAAAACCAGTTGTCCTTGCAACAGTCCTACATACCCATCCCCCTTAAGCACCTGTAAAAAGGTGTCATTCCTGGGAAGTGGTCCTCTCATCTTGACAAAAAGCCACCTCATAGAAGCCTGATAAGAACTGGTTGCAAATGATCTTAGAAGATGCCAATCTTATATATATATATATATATATATATATATATATATATATATATAGATATATCTATCTATATATATATATATATATATATATATATATATATATATATATATATATATATATATATATCTATATCTATATATATATATATGTATATATATATATATATATATATATAAATAAAATAAATAAATAAATAAATTGTTCCAAAATCATGACCAAAACGATAAGCGTCTTAATGTTCATCTTGCACAATTAGGAATCAGGAAAGCTCTTGATGATAGCAATTTCACCATCCAGGAAAGAGTACTGGACTGCAGCTTCCTCCCTGCTGATACCATCATTAACAGACATCCCTTCAGTAAAGAATAAATGATGGATAAATGAAATTACCCACCTGTTTCTTAGGCATCAATCTATTTGGGCACACCCTAAAGAGGAAGAAAAGGGGATCCTCAAGAGTCACAAGAACTCTGCCTGCCATCATCTCCTTGATTCCTTTTCTTTGACAGACTTTAGTTTTTGCAAATGACTGTGGAAGGGGAGGCCTAAGTCTTTAATGAAAAATGAAGTGTAAAACCTTAGAGCAGTCCTTATTTTACTGAGGGTCAGGGGGTATAATTTTAACAACTGTGAAAGCAGCCACAGGTTAGCTGTTACCTATGCTGATTGCCTCTAAAAAAACTGTCATTTTCTGTTTAACCTGTTAATGGGCATTGTCAAGAGTCTGAAGTTCAGCATTATCAGTAGTGGTCTTTGTACTACCTTCATTAACATTGTTGAGGAAAGTGAGTCCCTCTTTGGACCAGCATCTCACTGCAAGATGTTTCTTACCACTATTGGCATATACACGACTAAGATGGCTAGCTGGCCAAAAATGTAGTAATTTCTTGCAGGCCTAGAACAAAAACTATACTTCCCTCTATTATCTTCCATAGTAGTTGGTGGGATGGCACATGATCTATTGATTATGAGATTTAACAAGGTTCCTGGATGCCTTTCCACCCATTTAAGCTGTTTGTTGACAGCCTTCAATTTTCTAAGCTTTTGATCATGCCATTTATTTATTTATTTATTTTATTTTGTTTTACATTTGTTGACTGGGCTAGTCTAGCTGGATATATTTCCATTTTCAGTAGAGGCCCGGGGAGAAAAGCTCCCAAGACAGATACAAACAGACAATAAGTAATTGTTACAAAAAAAAACAAGACGTAGATATAGAAGATATTTTATACATTTAACAGTAAATAACATAAAACTATATACAAAGTTTAGAGCAAGATAATATCAATATGCTAGTGGCTAAAAAATAGTATCCAGGTTCTTACTAGATGCTTACTATTGCACTACAGAAGATTAAATTAGTGGAGAGAGAAACAGCTAGAAAAGATATTAGTAGCATTAATGATAGGTTAGTCAGGGTTGATACAAGGGCACAGCCAGTGTGTTTTGAGGAAGGTTTTAAGTTTTTGTTTGAAGAGTGGTAAGGAAGGAAGGGAAGTAAGTTCAATAGGTAGAAGGTTACAATTTTTCCCAGTTGTGTTTGAGAATAGAGAGTCCCCTGCCATGTTGTGAGACTTGTTGATGTTAACTAGGAGTTTATTTGAAGAACGCAAGGCATTAAGATTTTTGTAGGGGGTTATGAGGTCTGAGAGTATTGGAGTATTGTTTGGCTGGTAAAGGACCTTATGGGCAATTGTAAGTTGGTTGAGTTGAAGCTGGTTTTGAAGTTCAAGCCATCCAAGTTGCTTGAGATTCTGACAGTGATGGGTTCTGAAGGGTTTATCAGTGGAAAATCTGGCAATATTATGATAAGAGGTAGCAAGTTTGAGAAGATTCCTTTTGGATAGGTTAGTGTATATTGGTGAGGCATAGAGTAGAGTAAAGATTAGATGGGAGTGGACAATGGTAGCTCTTGCTATTGGAGTAAGGAAGGATTTGACTCTGTACAGGCAGCCCATTTTTCTGTTAACTGATTTTATAGTGCTGTTAATGTGGGTGTCGAAGTTAAGGTTGTTGTCTATTGTAATACCAAGGAGTTTGGTGGTA
Organism: Protopterus annectens; assembly: GCF_019279795.1. Taxonomy (NCBI): domain Eukaryota; kingdom Metazoa; phylum Chordata; order Ceratodontiformes; family Protopteridae; genus Protopterus; species Protopterus annectens. The sequence continues at coordinate 687,836,953 of NC_056731.1, forward strand.
GAGTCTGGGTATATGAGGGTACCATTGTTAGAAATAACTGAGATATCTATTGGTGTAGACCTACAAGTAGGAGTAAAGAGCAGGAGCTTTTTTTTGGGATTCAATAGGAGGCAGCGCTTTAAGAACCATATCTCAACTATGCTAAATACTTTCTGGGTTTGGCATTGCAGTTCAGAAGCAGATTTAGCTGTGCAGATTAATGTAGAGTCATCTGCATATTGTATACAAGTTGCATTGGGAATAGCCAAGTAGAGATCATTAATAAAAACTGAAAATAAGAGAGGACCTAGAATGGAGCCTTGGGGACCTCCCAGTGTGACTGGCAGGTGGGATAATAGATTATTTTCCCAGCGCACTGCTTGTTGCCTATTGCTCAGGTAGGAAGTAAACCACTTTACAGATTGAGTATCCAGGGAAAGCGATTTGAGAATATTGATAAGCAATGTGTGGTTTACCACATCAAAAGCCTTTGAAAGATCAATAAATAGTGCTGAAGAGAGTAAATTGTTATTGCAGTTTCTATTAATGGTGTCTGTAATGGATAGGAGGGCAGTGGTGGTACAATGGAATGGCCTAAAACCATGTTAGCCCTTAGCTAGTAAGTTGTGTTGAGTTAGATAACCTATTAGCTGATGGTGAATGCATTTTTCCATTATTTTTGCTAAGGGGGATAGAAGGGCTATGGGTCTATAGTTAGAAAATTCATTGTAGTTGCCACCTTTGTGTAGGGGAATATTGTGTGAGATTTTCCAACTGGTAGGGATATATCCTTCTTTAATGGTTCTGTTTATCAGGATGGATATAGGATAAGCAACTGCTTTGGCTGCTTTTTGCAGGTATTCAGCTTGGATTTGGTCAGCTGAAGGTGTACAAGGCTTCAGTTTTGCTAGGAGTTTGAAAATAAAGTTAGGAGATATAGGTTGTAATAGGAAGGTAGGAAGAGTGCTTGTTATGAGGGTGGGAATGCTAGAGGTGTCAGGAGATAGCTGACTGGCTAGAGTTTGGATGGCATCTGTGAAGAAGGAGTTAAAGTCATTAGCAGTTTGGATGGGAGTCTCATGGTTAGCTCTTATTGGTGTTGGTATACTGGAGTGTCCTGGATATAGGAGTCCATTGATATTTGCCCAGAATCATTGATGGTTATTTTGGTGTGTTTGCTGTATTTTGTAGTAAAAGTTTTTTTTTTTTTTGTCTAAGAGTATGGCTTTTTTAGTAGCATTTCTTATTTGTCTAAATGTCTGTTGAGCAGATGAGCTTTTGGTAGTTCGCCACCTAGTCCAGGCTTTATTTCTAAGCAGGATTTTTTGCCTGGTATATTTGGTGAGCCATGGTGCTGGTTTTGACCTAATTCTTATATTATGTATAGGTGCATGTTGGTCTAGGATAGTTAAGAATTTAGAGTTAAAGTATTGGACAGCATCTTCTAATGGGAGGGTTTTTAAACAAGTCCAGTTATAGGCACTAAGTTCGCTCAGAAATAGTTCTTGGTTAAAATGCTTGTTGGAACGTAAAGTCCTATATGATGTTGGGTGGGAGATATCTATTTTTTGCCTAATTATATAGGTTAAGCAATGGTCACTTACATAATCAGGGAAGGTGCCTACTTTGTATGTTTGGTTGTGATTATTAATCAGAATCCAATCTATGGTGCTCTCTTTTTGGTTTGGTTTGTTAATTCTAGTTGGGGAGGTAATGGCCTGAGAGAAGCCATGAAGATTAATATGAGAAGTAGGATGCTCAGTATTGATGCACTTCCAATCTATATTGACGTCACCTAGGATTAAAGTTTCTTGTGGGAAGATTGCTGTGACCCAGCTAAGAATATTCTCTAAGGTGCTAATATTATTTCCAGGAGGTAGATAAGTGCATAAGATATTTATGGATTTATTAGAATTAAGCTGAATCTTGGAAATAAGGATTTCTGCATTATTTTCCTTAGGTGGGGTATAAGGTGAGGTAGTAACATGTAGCCCTTCTTTGAAAAAAATTGCTACTCCCCCTCCCTTTCTTTTTGTTTGGTCATTTCTTAATATATTATATCCTGGTGAGATAATCTCATTATCTTGGGTCTGTGGTTTTAACCAAGTTTCTGATAAACATAAAATGTCAAAAGAGTATATGTCTAAGAGAGAATGGAGATGAGGAACTTTATTGTTGATGCTTTGGATATTGAGATGTGCTATCAGAAGAGAGTTGGGGAGTTTAATGGGGCTGGGTGGGATAGAGGGATTGGAGGTATAAGGATCAGTAGGTAGGACATTTGCAGGGCCTGGGTTAGGCTGGATATCACCATTTTGTAAGGATTGATTTTTTAGAATGTACAGGGACCAAGTACCATGTTATGGCGCCTCTGAAACAATGGGCCTGTCTAATAGGAAGCAAATATAGCAAAGCTTGTGAAGAGTCTTTTTCTATCAAAACAGCCACAAAGTATATGAAACAAAGCATCCAGCTGACTATGGATCCTGACCCTGGAGGGCTGTATGCATCCAATGTTTTTTAAAGCCACCAAAAGATCTTTAGTCCCCCCTTCCCTTACTAGTTACTCCAGTTAGTTAGTTAGTTAGTTACCCAAATACTCCAGCTGGATGAATTACATCAAAAATATCAACAAAATCACCATACAATTTTTTTTGTTTAATAAGAGGGGAGATACATGCTCTCAGGGCAAGCCCAGCATGGTAGGGGATGCCAAAGACTGACCTTCTCATGACTTGTTCGCTGATGTCTGCATACCTAAAACATGAAGAAAAGGAATGGAATGCTGTATCAAGGTAGCCTCCCCTCTGGAACCCCCCAGCTCCTTCAACAAGTTAATACCTTTTTGAAGATGCCCAAAGGCTTTATCAATCACCATGTCAAATAACCTAGCCCTACTACCCTCTAAAAATGTTACCATATATTCCTCTTTATGATTTCTTTAGCCCATGATAATTGCACTAAATCTATATTATCTTGATTGCCTGAATCCAGGTTACCCAGACTGTGATGCCACTACTGGGGGTTCCAGTGTTGATACCTCTGGAGTGCCCTCATTGCTCCTTCAATTAGGCTTCTTAGCAATAGTTGGGGCACCCAAACCTGACATTTCTGTAACATTGGATGTGTCCCTGTTTGCTGCAATAGGGCCTGATGATCCAGATGGTTGGCTGCTTTCTACTGAAGCTTCTTTTAAAAAAGAAGAGGAATGAACTTCATTCTGATCCTATCAGGCTTTCTGAACTCATCTATAAAAGCCGTGACAAAAAAAAAAAAAAATAGGTAAATAGCTTGAATAAAAAAAATGTAGACTGGCATAGCTCACTTAAAAATGCCATTAGGTATTTAAACTTAATATGTGTATGTCTAAAATATATACAGCATATAGCTATGTAGATTAAAGCCAATAAAAGGGCAATGGTTTAATAATTAATGCATTCCTGTATACCTATATCTATCTATCTATAGTTTTTCCTATATCTAGGAGTATGTATTAAGGTGTCCATTGATTGTCCAAGAAGTTGCTGTTTCTAGGTTAAGGTATTTAATTTGGTCCTTGCTACCCTTTAGAACTGGCATTAAGTGAAATAAATGGTGACTATTGTTAATAAGCATCTATAATTAGTGATATAACTATTTGTTTCAATTAAAGTCTGATAGACACCCCACAAGATTCAATAAACTCCATGTGGGCTTTGTGCAGAGACTACACAGAGTTTCACATGTTAGCAGGATGGTGTGAGGAGTGCAGCAGAGGGCAATGCGTATTAATGAGGTGTGGCAAGCTAGGTTTCATAGCTGGCAATGGTATTGCTGGCCAGGAAACCATGTAATTGACCATGGATATCAATTCCTTGTAAAACAGAGCACATACCATCCGTGGATTTGCATGGAATGCCACAATGACCACCAGGCCTTCACAGATAGCTGTGAATCTGTTAGATCAACATATCTCCACAAAGGCCAACATAATGCAATGACATTTCACCAGAAATAGGAACATAACTACCATAGATGTCACATAGACGTGGTAGAATTGTATTTATTTATTTATTTATTTGTTTATTGCATTTGTTTACCAGGAAAGTCCACTGGGCCTGAAAAGAGCCCATTTTCAGTGGAGGCCCAGGGAGAAAAGCTCCTCATTTAATTACATACAAATAAAATGTTATAGAATTAATGCAGCATTTATAAGACAATAGTAGCACATCAAGTAAAGAATGACAAGATAGATAATGTGATAATAACATTGAATCAGTTGATAACAACAGTGGAGAGTTATTTCATACAGTGGTGACAGTAAGAATAAAAAAGTGTTTATATGTAAGTAATACTATTAGCAGAGAGAAGAGTTTAGGATGAAGGATGAGAGAGGGAGATAGAAGGCTGAGGTTGGAATAGCAGAGGGTAAAGTGACAGCGGAAGGAAATGGTCTGATAGAGGGAAGAGGAAGATAGGCTTGTTATAGAGTGTGACAGAGTAAGGACAGATTAAGGATTGTAAGAGAAGGTCAGGTTATGGGGTTGTCAGTAGGGGTGCAGGTGCATATCCAGTGCAAGGAGAGATGCAATTTAAGGGATCTTTTAAAAGTGGTGGAATAACTGATAGCCCCGAATGAGGCAGGGAGATTATTCCATAGCTTGCTGTTCCATAGAATGAAACTCAAACATACCTGTCATCCACTTTGAGCAAGATATGGGGACAAAGGCATACATAATGGGGGACAAAGGCCCAAAAATAGGTACATATATTTAATACTGCACTTCCAAGCTTAAAATGTTGATAGAATAAATAGGCTGTACATTAGCATGAACTGCCTAAAGAACATGAAGTCTGAAACTCAAATTTCAGTCACCAGTTTCTGACTTCACTCCACAATGACATGCCAATGATTTACCAGAAAACAAAAATGTAATGACGAAAATATCACAAATATGAGACAAAATCTAGACATTTTGCATAAATCAGGACAGTTGAGAGGTTTGCACTCAATGTATGTAATACTGAGTCACATGAGCGCAGAGATCATCCCAGTGATATAGCAGAAAGCCAAAGATTTGGTAAGGACATCCTGGGAATATCTGGACAACTGAGAGGTATGAATGTGAAGTACATGGTCCAATCACAGTACAGGACAGTGTACCTACAGTGCAGAGTATTGTGATATCTCATTCTTGGCATTCTGTACTGAAGCTGTATTAATGATCTGTAACATGACATGGAACTGCCATGTAAAAAGGTAAGTCAGGGGAAGTATGTGTATTCATTAAGGACACATAGATGAATCGTAGGAATGAACACAGGGAAAGAGGACAGGTGAAACTCCCTCGTGTACAGCAGAGGAGGTCAAATCAATGGAAGAAGGTTGTAGCAGCAGCAGCAACAGACTCATATCTATATGGTACAGTATGGACCATACATTAAAAATGTGTTGCCAGTAACTGTCACACAAGGAGACAAAACAATGGGGAGGATGTGTGTGTGAGATAAGCATCCTTACATGAATAATGCAGAGGACATCTATTAGGGATCTGACATACAATTGGGGTAGGGGCATATTGTGAAGCTGTGTAAACTAATATGCTTGAATATGAGTATAGTCTCAGCAGATGTCTCCAGCAAGATGGTCACAGATAAAGGATCATGGGAAACATTACAAGAACAATCACAATCGTTGACAATATCACCACTAAGCCCATGCCTTTGACATAACATATGTGATGCAGAGTGATAAGAGATGAGTTTACACACACACACACACACACACACACACACTTACATACACACACACACACACACACACACACACACACACACACACACACTTGAACAACTATTATGATACATCCACATTCTATGATTGAGGGTAACCATGCACACTGTTCTGGCACAGTAACATCTGTTGCAGGCATTAGGAGGGACACAGCTTCACAATATGCCCCTACCCCAATTGTATGTCAGATCCCTAATATATATCCTCTGCATTATTCATGTAAGGATGCTTATCTCACACACACACATCCTCCCCATTGTTTTGTCTCTTTGTGTGACAGTCACTGGCAACACATTTTTAATGTATGGTCCATACTGCACCATATAGATATGAGTTTGGTGCTGCTGCAACAGTATGGGCAATACAGGCTAGTTGCGTTGTGTGCATGGGGGCAATACAGGCTAGTTGCGTTGTGTGCATGGGGGCAATGCAGGCTAGTTGCATTGTGTGCATGGCATATATATATATATATATATATATATATATATATATATATAAATCCACACTGCCACAGAAGAGATACATGCCATTAATACTGTCAAACACCTATGTTTGTAGTGTGTGCATAAGCAGAACAGTTAGCACACATGCATCTGGTAACAACTTGATTGGTGTTCCACACCATCAGACAGTCATGTATATTCCACAGAAAGAATATTTAGGTTTGTACAATAAACTATGTGACAGTGTACTGTGACAAAAGTGGTACATTTCAGTTAAACATCACTGGACGATGTGTTGGGAGGTACATGAAGAAGAGTGCATTGTACACAGTTATTGGTATGATGAAGGTTGGAAAACATGAAGGTATTATGGCCTCTGATGTGCATGTCCTTCACATACTGAGTACTTCTATTACATTCAAGGGGGTAGTCAGCCCTGTGACCACATGCTGGTGGATGTACCGCTTATTCTCTACCCCAGGACACAGGTCACTTACCTACTGGTCTGATAATAGGGTGTGTTATCCACATTGTACTTGGGTGGTGTATATGTTTCCAGAATTAACAAGTCCCTGCATGGTACTGTCATGGCTATGGTAGCAGTTTCTGGTATGTATTGATACTGTCTGTATTATAGTAATATCACAGATGAAGTCAATGATTGCCCACAAGCTGTGGTCTTTCAGGCAGCTGTTTGGACACATCATTTGTATGTTATCTGTGATGTCCATCACTTAACCACTGGGCAGAAAAGGGACTAGCAGATACCCCTGATGTACCAAACTGATCACTGGACCTGAGATATGTCTCACATCACAGATTTCAACATAGTGAGATGCCATGTATGGCATACACTGGTTTACCCATTTGGTGATATAACTGTTTATGACCACATTTGACAGTGTTGATTGAATACCTCAGTGAGGATTGTGTCAAATGCCTTGACCTGTTCAAGTTCCACAAGGTGATACTGTTGTCATCATGCATGCCCTTGATTATGTCATTCAGGATATTTGTCCGATCTAACGGACCTGATGTAGCATTAACAACTCATGCCTGGTGGTCATTGTGGCATTCATTTTGCACATGCCTGTAATATTAGTAGTGAACATGTAGAAGTGGTCTACGATGACATGTCAGTCTACCTCATAGTTGAAGAGAGTCAGGATATCTCTATACATGCATGCATTAGGTGCTGTCCTCCCAACTCAGGTGGATGCATTTTGATGTAAACCCTTGTTTGGAAACATAGACCATGTGGAAGGTGTGTTGAACTATGTATTCAACCTTATCAGGAAGGTGTATGTAAGGAGTTTTGCCATAGGTGATCTGTAATGTTGTCATAGCCCATTGATTCCATATGATAGGCCTGGATGAAGATAAGACAGTGCATACTGCCTATTGTGATCCGCTCTAGGGTTTTGATGCAATCAGGCATGCAGTCATCATTGAGAAAACCCCCAAGCTTGGATTAACCCTTACATGAGTTGATGGATAATCAATTGGCTCACTGACAGACCCATCATGTGAAATTTGGTGACTCAGCCTGTACTGTTACAGCTGTCACTATTGGCAAACCCCAGGATCTTTGCTTGGCCCTTCACTGTTTGAACTGCATTTCTCAACAGTTCAAGCTAAACTATATGGCTTACCAAGTTTGCTGATTCTTGGATATTGTGTGCAATCATTGAGTCCACCAATGGTGATAACATAGTACAGGAGGAGCTAACACACACAACTGAATGGTGATAAAGGCACATATTGTATAAATAAATGCAGACGTGCATTTTTAATGTTGTCCATCTGAAAAGTGGAGTTCCATGTTAATCACAGCATTGACAACAGTCCTGCTTCGCAGAAATTCAGTAATGCAAGCACTGGGAACACATGTAGACACCAATCTGAAAGTTGACCTCCAAATGTCCACACTGGTATTGAAAGCCTGTGTTGTGAATATCTTATGTCACTCCATAATATTGAGATCTTAGGATTGTATGACAGCACTGTAGTCAAACCTCATTACAACACTAATAGAGTACAATGCTCTTTTTTACATGTACCTCACCAGAAACATGTATCAGATGCAGACACTACAGAGCTCTCTCAGCAAGATAACATGGGGCCTAAAAACCATGCCATCATGTATGTGGATAAATTAAAGCCATGTCATTGTACTCTTTACTATGTAGGATGAGGTGACTTCTGCCTGGCCTTCAGACCAGTCTCCGAACCTGCCCTGGTGGGAGTACTGCATATCCATAAATGTGATATAGCTGATGACATCAACAGCATCAGTTGAGGAGAATGTAAGTGTCCATCATGCTGGTGTATAAATTCTCTCTGTAATGTCAAGCAACAGCTTACACATGCACACATTTAACTGTAATGAGAATAGCACCCCTGCCTATCTAATTACATAGACACAGAACCTAATACTTCATGCAAGTGACACAGGTCAAGTCCAAATTAGAGTATGGCAGACAACACTTTATAGCTGATGACATCAGCGTGTCTGTTGTGGAGAAGATAACAGTGTCCCACATGCTGGTGTAAAATGCTGTCTCTAATGTCAAGCAACAGCTTGCGTGCGCACACACACACACACACACACACACACACACACACATAGTTGATTGCAGTGAGAATAGAACCCCTACTTATCTAAATACACAGCCCAAAGAACTCAGTATGTTATGCAAGCACCACTGCATAAGTCCGAGTTGGAGGACCTCAGATAACACTTAATCGGTGATGACATCAGCAGTGTCTCTTGAAAACAATATGGTAATAACAGTGTCCCACATCATGGTGAAATGCTCTCTATATTGTCAAGCAAGAGTGTACACACACACACACACACACACACACACACACACACACACACACACACACACACACACCCACACACACACACACACACTAACACAGATGACTGCAGTGAGAACAGAACCCATATCTCTTTAAGGTACACAGACTGCAGAACACAGAATGGCACACAAGCACCATAGCTCAAGACCAATTTTTAAGTGTCTAAGACAGCACTTTATAGCAGATGACATCAGCAGTGTCTGTTGAAGAGAATATAGCAGTGTACCACATGCTCATATTAAATGCTCTCCATAATGTCAAACAACAGTTCACACACACACACACACACACACACACACACACACACACACACACACACACACGCACACACACGCGCACACACACGCGCACACACGTGCACACACACACACTTGACAGCAGTGAAAATAGAACCACAGCCTATCAAAATGCACAGACTACAAAACTCAGTACTTTGCGCATGCACCACAGCTCAAGTCGAACTTGGAGTTTCTCAACCACACTTTATAGCTGATGCCATCAGCAGTGTCTGTTGAGGACAATATAACAGTGTCCCACATGCTGGTGTAAAATGTTTTATGTGATGCCAAGCAACAGCTGACACACACACACATACACACACACACACGTGCACACAGTTGACTACAGTGAAAACAGAAACCCTACACAGACTACAGAACACAGTACTTTACACAACTGCCACATCACAAGAGTGACTTTTACAAGACTGCAGGTGAATTTATAGTAGATGGCATCAGTAGGCCATGTTGAAGACAAGATGTTGGGTGGTTTGCATTACATAGATGTGTAGACATCTGCAAGTATAAAAATACTGTCAGTCTATGCCTTTGGAGCAGTAACTGTGGGAATCACATTTCTACTCTTCTGTCTAGACACACACACACACCAAGTTGACTGCAGTGAGAACAGAACCCCTTCTATATAAGTACACAGACTACAGAACCCAGTACTTTACACAAGCTCCACATCATAAGTCTGACTTGTATTATACTGCAGGTGAACTTATAGTAGAACACATCAGCCAGCCATGTGGGGAACAACAGGTTGGAAGACCGGCATAGGCAGATTGCATCATAGGCTGATATGAGGCCACTAGACTAATAGCACTAAGGTGTTAGAAGCCTAGCTATGTAAAAACACAAGTACCCTTATTGAGCATATCAAGATGGTCGTGTTTAGCAGAGCACATTTGTGATTGGCACCAAATGGTCCTGTCCATGAGGGGCATAGATGCCAGCCCAAAGGTGACTTTACAATCACCCAGCCAGTACTCAAGATTGCATTTAAACAGGGTCATTGAGGAGCACTGCTTCACATGCAATGGGAGCCTATTACAGAGGAGTATGAATCATTGTGGGATATAGCTGTCTCCCCAGCATGTTCTGTTTATGTCACAGCCTAGGTTGAGAACCCTCAGGCAAATTATTCTTGTCATATTTGAACTGTAGATGTCCATCATTTCCAGAAAGGCAGGGTCTGAGACTGCTCTGCAGGGCAGGCATAGGTCATCTCTCAGCAGCTTGCATGATACTGAGTACAGTGACAGGTATTTCAGTCTTTCCATGTATTCTCCCAGGCACAACCCTGTGTTTTCTCCAATTGCTGCAGGTGTCTGGTAAGGTACAGAGAGATGTAAGCATTCTACTCCATTATTGGTGCAATAAGGGTAGAATACAGCAGAGGTATGACTATTCTGGTCCTGGATGTGATGTCCATATATATGATGTGTGCAATGCAGATTATGTGCGTCAAACACACAGATAGTAATGAAAGTTAGATTGCTATCAGCATGTGTTCCCAAGTCTCACAGCACTGTGTTTGGACATGAGGGGTGTGCTATGTATATCATAATTAGCAGAGGTACATCATTGACTTAGGGGAAAATGAATCATTGTATGCTTTAAGGTTCAGTCTGTGAATTTGGCACCAAGCATTAGTCTGTGCCAGACCCTTCTGTAATGTGTTACCATCATTAGGGGACTCTATACAAGTGCATCCAGTTAACAGTCATCTGCAAACTTGGTAAACCACTGGCTATTTACTATTGCCTGTGCCTAAGTGAAGTATTTTCCAAAGAGTTGAGGGCCCAGGGGACATCCTTGTGGTATTCCACTGGTGAGTGCTGTAGTGGTGGTGGAGGTGCAGTCCCTAACTTTGATAGTGTGTGTTCTGTCATTGAGCCAGTTGGCTATCCCTCTAGTAATGTATGGCCCAAATCCCAGATGGGAGCTCCTCACTATGACATGAATGTGGGATGGTGTCAAAGGCTTTGTATAACTCAGCACAGGTGTTATGTCTTATTATACCTCATGCAGGTCTTGGGGGTTAGTATCCAAGAGGTCCACAAGCATCAATAAGCAAGATCTACCCTTGAAAAAAAACAAAATGTGTAGGGTCAAGTGTGTTGAAGGTCACCCATGTCCATGTGGATATGGTCCATGCTGACTCCTGCACTAGCCTTGCACATAAGACTTTTTAGGTACATAGGTCAGTAGTTGATTTTAGTTCTGCATGTTACCAGATTGATGTGCATTGCATAGCACACAACATTTGATATTACATTTTGAAGTGTGGTTGATATATGCATAGAAAAAGTACTGAGACCGCAGGGATGCAATGCTTGGGTGGGGGGGGGGGCAAACAGATAGATGAAATATGTGACATACTGTTAGATAGGGCCCTCAGTTTGTAATGCTTCCACATGTAATTTCAAGTCACACACAGGAAATGGACAGCAAACAGCAATACTACAGCATAATAAGTACACTTCCATAGCGCTGTGATTATCGGGTTTATGCATGGTTGGCAAAGTGCATATGCATGTGAGATACATGTTTGCACGTAGCTAGGCAGTGCACAAATGGATTGCTAAGGCCTGACAGTTAGTACGGAGTCTATGAAGTATATTTGCTGCTTAACTGACTCTGTGGCAGCATGTGTTAATCCAGTGATACATTCCTTTTTTGTGGGGCCAGATATACTGGGTTTGAATACAGGTGTATCTAATACTGTAAAATAATTTTCATTACAGAGTGATAATGCATTGACATGAATTGTTCATACGAGATGTGTTGCTGTGTGTTGGCATAGCGCAGTGGGGTTAAGCGGCATTGGATGAAGATAACTGCAGTATTTTGCCACCGCTCACCATTGCTGTGTCAATGTGCACCTCCTTGCAAATATGGAGCAAAACAGTGAATGAATCCATTGTTTTTTTCTGTTACTTACAGTATGTGTGTTGTGTGTGATTCTATTTTTGGATCAGATTAAAGGTGATAAAATGGGGTAAATAGGAAAGTGGTGAAAAGAGGAACAAGCAGGGGGAAGAACAAAGCCTGACAGTTAGTATTAAGTCTCTGGAATACACCTGCTACCTAACTGACTCTGTGCCAGCACATGTTAATGCAGTTAATGCAGTGATGTATTCTTTGTTGGCCCCAGATGGCAATGGGTTTGAATACAGCTGCATGTAATACTTTTAACTACTTTTGCATTACCGTTGATGTGTGTTGGTGCTCAATGCAAGCCATTACTCAATAAGGCATTAAAGAAAAGAAAGAGGTGAAGATAGGACAGTGGTGAAATGGGGAGCAAGCAGGGGGAAGAACAAAGGGGAAGCAGGGTATAAAGATGCAGTACGGTGGTAGGAAAGAACCAGAACCATAACTATCCATTTCTTTAACAGTGCAAAGTAAGCATATGTGCAAAATATTAACTGAATTTGGGCTGTCACCTCTAGAGAGATGGGTGACCAAAACACAATCATGTTGTATAGCCAACTGGACTGAATGAAGTGTGTCAAGAAGACATGTGTATGAAATGGAGATCTGTGTATAGGTTGATTTTTTTTTTTTTGTGAGACAGGTGCCCATTTTTTTCTTGAAAGACAGAGAGGAAAGTTGGTGAAGGGATGTAGGTACATCTGGGTCTAGTAAGTTGGGTAGTTTAGGAAGCAATTGCAGACAGACAAGACAAACAAGACAAGAGAAAGGGACACTGATGGACACAAAAGGTTGAGGGACACCATGATTGGGTTGAGGTTGGGAACATCCAGAATCCATGGTCATCAAGCTGGGTGCCAATCAGAATTGAGTCCTCACTCACTGGACTGTCATCACTGTCACCTCACTGCGCCACTGGTGGAGTACTTGATGTTTCCTTCTCCTCTTCCTCCTACTGCATAAAATGAGGGAGAGCAGCCTATCCAGCTGATGCAGGCACTCAATAATCCCAAAAGGTGCTAATGTAGGCACTCACCAACTGTGCAGTGCACAATCCTACTCACCATCCCTGGCTTCTCGCTGTGGGTGATAAAATCAACATCTCTGCTACTGGTCCCAGAGGGTATCACAGGGCAGCAAAGGTGCTATTGCCAGGTTGATTCCCAGACTTGCTGGGCAATGGTGCTGGAGCTGGTGGAGAGGAGGCAGGTGGATCCTGTGGGGAAGGCCTACCCCGCTGTGCTGTGGTGCATTTAGTGATGTGGTACACATGGAAGACATGGACACATTCTAATGACACATAAAATACAACAAAAAATAAAAAAAGAGAATAAGATTAGTTCCTTCATATGTGGCATACAATGCATTAATACAATTATTTGACTCTATTATCTTAACCTTTACTTTTAAGTTACCACCTCCTAACAAAGAACTTTTACTTTTAAGACAACCAGCTCCTAACAGATGCATACTATGCTACAGATTACAACAGTTAATGCAGTGATATAGATTCCATTTATACAAATTACAGTTTACAGCACAGCAGGGCATGTGTGTCACTAGTATAGAGCATTTACTTTACACCTTTAAGTTACTCATAATTGAAGAATTAATAGTATTGTATAGTTGGGAACTGTAGTCTTTGAACTCACAACCTCTGACTAAAGTCTAATATTGTACTCTAAGTTTGTGCTACAGACTAATGCATATATGCTTGCTTTTACAGTCTAGATATACATGCTCAAGTTGATACAGCCCTATAAAATACCAAAAAAAGCTATCTTTAACTTAATGCTACAATAACAGCACTCTTTTGCTGCATACATACTACATACTTTCCTCATCCTCACCAATCTAGCCCCATGTGTTCATACACTGGCCTCCCAGTCCACGGCAGCTGTGGAAAAAACAAAATGGAACAGAATGTCATTATGAAAACCAGTCTTGCCTATATTTAGCTTTTAAGTCTTACAAGTACTCTCTGTAGTTGATACTTATACAGTAGTGGGATGTCCGCAGTCCTAAATTCCTCAATCCAAACACTGAGGGTATTCCTCTTCCTCCACCAGGACATTGGTGGCACTGGTTACAGCCCAAGACAAACTATCCCAAGCTTCTGACTTATACTGGGAGCCAGAATAATCCCTCTGCAGAAGCCTGACACTATGGTGTTTAACTAGGAGAACAGTAAAAATCTTGGACTCCTGGACACACCATCTCTGTGCCCTAAATCTGACACCTTCTTCAGAAATGCCTGCCATGTCTGCCATGTATCAAGAGCAATGAAGAGTGATGGTTTCCTGCCAATTCTAGTCATTGTGTTAACTGGGAGTACACACACTGATTGAAAATGTGCTGCAATTACTATTGTGCAAACATGGTGCTCAGCAGTGCACACCTCCAAGCAGTGTGTTTGCACGATGGTAAGCAGAGCACAACAGTAGCAAGTGAAGCAAATTCAAAGTTACTGGATGAAAAGGCAGTGTGTATGTATGTGTTAGACAAATGTGAAAGCTATGGCATGTCCACATGGCAGCAATTTACTTAAGAAAAATATAGTACACAATATACCCACAGTCATACATTTCAGAATAAATGTAATAAGAGATAGATAAATGAATACATAACTGCCACAATACTAGTGCCTCAGGCCTCATACATATAATTAATACAAGCTGCACCATGTCAAGTGTTATAAGTGAGAGTGACTATAATGGGAAATGGAACAACATTAAAAGTTATGGAACAGACTCTATTCGAACCTAAAACCATGTATATAACAGCCAAACACTTACCCCTTTGCCAAAAGAAGGTTGAGAAACATCTTGTCTATGTTGCAGTTCATTGCTATAAACTGCAATGTCACAACAGTAAAACAAAAGTTGCACACCCTATATTAGAACCCATGACTATGTGAACTCCAGCTCTACCCATAATACCTGTTTCCACAGGACTATTTACATGACATTCCCTATTTTACTAATCATTCTTGAGGCCTCGCTTTTAACCACAGCATTGCTTAGTGGGTTTGCATGAACCCCAGTAGTATTAATGAATGCATCTGGTTTCTATTTGTGGCTGCCTGGGTCCTGTCTGGCCAGCTGTCCAGTTTACACAGTGCCACGCTTCACCAAATGATATAAGTACAGCCAAAGCTGACATTCATTTGCCTCCATCTTCCATGCTTTCTCTAAGTGGTGCATCATGTAAAACACTAGCCAATAAAAAAAAAAAGAAAAATTAAAAAAAGGAAAGAAAAGGAAGAGGTAGTTGAAATGAGGAAAAGCAACCTATGACATACATATTAGAAACTTTTAGTATACATGACATATTACTATATTGGTCTGGATTACAACTCTCACTCCAATGCACCTTCAGAACATAGGATGGGTGCCTTATCCATCTTTGCCACACAAATAGCTTTGCAGCAAGGAACTTAACTCAATATGCACACAACCAACTACAAAAGCATCTAGAGTGATATTTTATTTTACATTTGCTTACTGGGAAAGCCTACTTGGAACAAAGCCAATTTTCAGCAGAGGCCATGGGAGAAATGCTGCAGATGCATGCCTTTGTAATGTGGGAGAAAACCAACACAAATGCAGGGAGGACATGCAGACTCCACACTGAAGGCACCCCAGCCAAGAATGAAACCGCAGAACCTCTTGCTGTAAGATGACAATGCTACCGCTGCACCACTGCACCATCCACATCAAGCTATACAAGCCATAACAAGCCATTCAAGCATTATTTCTACATTTAGTAGTTTTGGGTGTAGTGGATCTAGTGATCACACAACCTAGCATGATTATTGCTTGCAAGCATACAGCTCTGTCTTACATTTCTGTGTTTGTTGGCCATTCGTCATCTATCTGAGTAGTAATCTGTGACATGCAGTATGTAAACTATTCTATATCATTGATCTGAAAATGTGTGAGAATATTAAATGGAAATAATATCATATGCAATTGCCAAAAAATGAAGGGCAGGCTGGATGTGAAGTAACACAACCTGTGACTTGTGTGCTGCTAATTTACATTTCCACCGTACATCTAGCACTTTGTAGATCTGACCTGCCACACCCAGTAGAAGTAAAGCAGCCTGTAGTGATTCTGTGTTTTCCTTCTCCCAACCACTAATCATTCACAGTTGCAATCCATTAAAAAAAAACATTGAAGGAAAGGCTGCACTATATTTACATCCCTACATGGATCCAATTTTTTGGGATTCAGCAATTCTAATGAGTTCACACCTCATCTGCATGCTCACCATGCTGACAGCCCTGAATCTACACCGTATAAAAAGACAACCATGCAGCTAGTCAAACGGATGGTGAGGAGACTTGTTTATATGGAGAAGAGTGAAGATACACTATTACTTTGGGATGTATCTGCACAGAAGACTGTTGAACATCAGAAGGTATGCTTCCATTTGTTCAACTCCATACTGCATATGCTGGAAGGTATTTAAATTCTGAAGCAAAGGATTTTACACTTTTATCTGTATGCATTACTTGGAAGTGTACTGATGGCATGGGCATGTTTGCCAAGCCATTTCAGAGGTATACATGATTGCCAATACATGAAAATGGAATGCATTGTGATAAATATGTACAATTTTTTAAGAGCAATTCCTTTGATATAGCTTTTAGCATTTCCAAGATAGTTTGTTAGCAAAATGTGTCATTTTCCTGTTCTTTGGGGGTGGGGAGCAAAGGTGACTTACTGTTACAGCACAAACAAGGTTAGACTGTCATTTTGTGGGTGGGGGGGAAGCTGAGTTACTGTTATGGCCCAAACAAGGATAGACTGTTTTTTTTTGGGTGGGGGAGCAAAGGTGAGTTACTGTTATGGCACAAACAAGGATAGACTGTTCTTTTGTGGGTGAGAAAGCAAAGGTGAGTTACTGTTATGGCATAAACAAGGACAGAATGTTCTTTTATGGGTGGGGGAGCAAAGGTGAGTTGCTGTTATGGCACAAACATGGATAAACTGTTCTTTTGTGGGTGGGGAGCAAAGGTGAGTTATGGTTATGGTACAAACAAGGCTAAACTGTTCTTTTGTGAATGGGGGAGCAAAGGCAAGTTACTGTTATGGCACAAACAAGGACAGACTGTTCTTTTGTGGAGGGGAGCAAAGATTAGTTACTGTTATGTCACAAACAAAGATAGACTGTTGTTTTGTTGGGGGGAGCAAAGCTGAGTTACTATTTTGGCACAAACAAGGATAGACTATTCTTTTGAGAGTGGGGGAAGCAAAGGTGAATTACTGTTATAGCACAAACAAGGATAGACTGTTCTTTATTTCATTAATTGATTGATTTTTCTAATTATGTTATTATTCAATTATTTGTTTTAGGATTTTGTATATATACTGTTTCTTTTTGATGAACTAATTAAGCCTTGAAGGCATTAGCCAAGACGCTAGAGGGGAATAAACTAAATGCTTCTACTCAGTGGTCAGTGGAATTGTTGTATTCTGCTCTTCTGTTGTGGCTTTTGATACATAAGCTTTGTGTCTGATGCTCATGGTGCACATATGACTTAAAGGCTTACTATATCTGCATTTGTGGTGTTGAACTGGTAATTTTACATTTAACGTATTGGCCTTGGAAAGTTGCACAACTGAGGTCATCAAAACTTCCTAACTTTATTGTGAATGATCTTGTGAGGGTTGTGACATCAGAAACTGCAATGTGTATCATTACTTTCTAATTTCTCTCTTTAATGAATTTCCATTACAAATGTGTGATGCTAAAATCAGTCATTCAGGGACCTTCACTACTTGTCAGGGGTGTGACTGTATGAATCCTTGATGCCTGAGACCAACTACTTAATAATGAACACATATAAGTTGTGCAGATCTCTGCTGTCACATTTTAAGATAGTTTCAGTATCAATCTCCAACCACTTACTTGCTTACAGTTCCAGTTAGTGTGATATAAGATATGCCACTCATTAGTATTATTACAAAATACACTCCAGGTTAGAGATGTACCTTGTAAAAGTAGCAGTTTACATGGTTATAGTTCAGGGCTGACTCTGTCTGTTGCAAGAAGTACACATTTAATACATGGGGAGATAAAGACTGTATGAGTTGCTTGGCATCAATGTTACTATATGTATGTGTAGGAGGAAAGATTTAGGCCACTAAGTGGTGAGTGAGTGTGCTATGCATTGTCTCTTAACCAATGTGAGGGCTTACTGAGCAGGCCTATGCCTGCCTACATCGACAGCAGCTGGTGGTTCCCGCTCTGACACCTCATCTGCCATTTGGCTGTGGTGACCTTGGCATTGATGCTGGGATGTGTGCCCCTTCCCATTGCTGATCCTGCTAAAGCTGTTTCCTTATGATGATAGCACATACTGTGAATAATTCTGTACATGTCTGTGGATTGTACTGCAGAGCTCCCACAGATGGATCTGCGACTTCAGCAGCCCAAACACACTCGCTATGATATTTCTGGTTTGAGAGTGTGACTCATTATGGTGTTCTTCCTTGACTGCGAGTGGATTTCTGATGGGTGTCATCAGCCACAGTTCCAGTGCATAGCCTGCATCCCCCAGTAGATGACCCTGTGGGATATCCCCCTTAACAAACATCTGGTACAGTTAAGAGGTGTGCCAGATATGTGAGCCGTGATAACTGCCAGAGTTGCCAGCACACGTGTTTAAGATGATTCCCCTGGCATTACACATGACTTGGCAGTTAATAGAATGGTAGCCATTTCTGTAAATGTAGAGTCTACCCTGTTGCCCAGGTGGTGCCTTCGTTTCTATATGTGTGCAATCTATGACACCCAGTACTTCAGGGAAGTGTGATACAGTTAGAACTCCTGCATATTTCTGGCCATCTCCTCAGAATTACAGGGAAAATATATGTGGTCACTGGCATGTGGGACCATAGCATTCAGGAATTGGTGGAGAATCTTGGATGCCGATGCCTGTGACACCGGCAGCATGTCCCCTGGTGGTCTCTGAAAGGTACCTGTAGCTAAGATTCTAAGGGCTATACATACCTTTGTCTCCACTGGGATGAGTTCTCCTCGGTTGGCTCTGGCTCTGAGTTGAGGATGGCAGAGATTGGAAAGTTCCTGTAATATATGCATCTATAGATATATATATATATATATATATATATATATATATATATACACACACATCTCTCTCTTTCTCTCTCCATATATATATATATATATATATATATATATATATATATATATATATAAATATATATATGGTTCCCCTTCACAATCTAGAATTACTGAATGCTTGAAATTCAGTAACTCAAAACTGTAAAGTCGAACCAACAAAAATCCCGAAACCCACTAGCACAAAAACAAAAAAACCCCGAACATACAGAACACATACACCACACAACACCTACACCATACAACCCACATCACAGAAACTACAAGCCCTACACTATATGCACGCAGGGGAGCAAGCCCCCCTGCACCCCCTATGTGGGGGGCTGCCCCCCCACACCCCCTACTTATATATTCTAACTCAGAGATTTCTCTAATACCAAAATAAAAAACACCACACAGACATTTTAAACTGCCTCGCACACACACACACATACAGACACATCCACCATTCACACTCATACTCCCACCTACCTACCCTAACCCACACACACAACTTACAAAACACACACATACACTCACTTACCTTCACTTCCGTAACATATTTCGACTCACACACTTCCCATCCCATAACTGACATGCATAAGCGTGAATTCGAGATATTTGAATTCTCGCTTATGCAGATTCGTGCTTATGGGTTTTTGACTTTACAGCCTCGAGTTACTGAATTTCCAGCATTCAGTAATTCGTGATTGTGAAGGGGAACCATATATATATATATATATATATATATATATATATATATATATATATATATATATATTTATCAAATTTTTAAAACTTCGAAACTACAACAGAAACACTAAACCTAAACAAAAAGCTTCTCCCTTACATTTTTGCAGAGGGCAAGCCCCCTGCAGCCCCCACACCCCCTGCTACTTAAATATACCAACTCCAAAATCACACTACAATGAGAAAAATGGTAAATCTCCCATTCCATGCTGCAATCTCAATTCAAAGTGTTCGAAGTTTGAAAACTTCCAATCATGTTGGCTCGGCCATATGGTTTTAAAACAAGGTTGACCCACATATATCTCTATAGCTATATCTATATCTATATATATATATATATATCTAGATATATATATATATATGTCTATGTCAACATAACGAATTACCATAACTTTGAGTTGCAAAATGGCAAGATGGAAATAACAAAACTTTATACTCATGAACGTCCAGATCATACGCAAAATTTTGGCCATGAAAGGAGTCAGTTGGCCAATGTGGTGAACTTTGCCCTTTTCTCCACTGTAGTGCGATCTCAGACTTGGTATATTTAGTTAAGGGGTGTGGTAGGGTGCAGCCCAGCACCTGGGGGGTGGGGGGCAAAGTTCCCTACTTAAGTAGGTTTTATTTGAAAATTTATGATGATCTGGAAGTTCGTGAATATAGAGTTGTTTTGTTTCCATCTTGCCATTTTGCAACTCGACGTTATAGTAATTCATTATTTTCATGTAGATCCGTATATATATATATATATATATATATATATATATATATATATATATGTGTGTGTGTGTGTGTGTGTGTGTGTGTGTGTGTGTGTTTGTGTGTTTGTGTGTGCGTGCATGCGCGTGTGTATCAAACCTTTCAACCTCTTAGTGAAAGAAATCCTGACAAACCATAAAATAGTGGGAGAACAGCGGCCCAAAACTAGGAATAGATTTTAAATATTGCACTCATAAATTTAGAAATTTATTAGAAAAACAGGATTTGTGTTAGTATGTATTTTCTTAATTATATTAAGTCTTACACTTAAATAAATCTCATTCTTTTGTGACTTCAATCCTCAATGATTTGCTAGAAAACAACACATTTTATGAGAAACAGACCAAAAATATGATGCAAGAATCTAACATTCTGTGAAAATTTGAACAGTTGAGTGGCTGGTGTTTAAGTATTAAACAAATAAACTCCATGGTTCCTGCAGGGGAGTTGCACACATAACTTACCTAGCCAGAGTAGCTAGACCCCGTCCAAAATCCTGGGAGCCAATCCCTGCACAGCTGTTGCAGCAGTATTGCAGAACATTGGTGGACACAACATGAAATCTGTGCCTGCTAAATGAGGGCTGTAGATAAAATGAGGAGGTGTTCCCACCTACTGCAGATGATTTGCAGGAATCCATGTTCAAACCTATCTATCACAATCTGTTAATTATTATTTTTATTATTTGTTTGTTTATTTATTTAGTAAAGTAAACAACTGATATAAACAAATGAAGGCTCGAAGCAAAAAAAAATCTCTGGCCACCAACAGCTCAACAGCCATTGCTGTTTAGTTAAGTAGCATAGCAACCAAAGAAGACAAAACTTTATTTTATACTGCACAATGTTTTGTCTGCAAAAATACTCCAATAGCCTGACTGTTTGCATCCTGAGAGAAGCAATCCTTTGTCTATCAAAAGTATAAATTTAATTCTGAATTTCTTCTAAAATATAAAAAACATCCATTGTATAAAATACAAAAGCACCCCTCAAACATGACCACAGGAATAACAGCTCACAGTCTTAGCCCTCTGTGCCATCCTCCATAAAAAAAACAAATACAGCAAGTTCACTTTATCTTTCCTTGTTTTTTAAATATATAACATAAATACCTCTCCAAAATAAGGCCCAGAGAATCAACCCTGTACAACAAGAACTACAGCATACAGCACCAGGCATCTGTATCAATCACCAGATCTCAACAATACAGAACCAAACTAAGCTTCTCTCTGTTTAGCTCATAAAACTTTTGCTTATAAACATTCTCAGGTAAACATGGTGTAGCAAGGAGATAAGCCACCTCTCTGCCAAAGTGTGACTGTTGAAGGGGTGAAGGGAAATACTCCTGATCCTTTGACAATAAGAATGAATCTTTAATGGCAGACTGACTTTGCAGATGGTACCAAGCAACAAGCAGAACAACATGGTTGGTAATTGGTTGCTATGTATTGCTTGTATTGCTATGTATTACACTATTGTGCTTTAGATGACTGAGGCATGCAAAACTCAGTTATGAGATAGCACTGAAGAAGTGCAAAATGTGCTCACATAACTACAAGATAAACATTTTGTATTGTGCAGCTCATCTCTGTCACTGCTACCATTAGGAACAATGGATGGGAATGTATATGATAATAGTAAAAGTTATTCTGAAATGCATGTGAATTGTTATTATTTTGAAATGTTAATATTTTAAATGACACTTGAGTCACCTAGGTTCTCAGAAACACATATCCATGTTGTGGAATACAAAATTCCAAATGCATTATAGTCCATAGCCAAAATGATTTTTTTTTCCTAAATCTATACAAGGTCTACATAAAAACTGTTAATTGGTTTTATACTATAAAAGAGAAGGTAACAACATTTTTGGGCAATAAGAAAGAGGAAGGGACAGGCAGAGGTACAGACAAAAGGGCAACAGGAACAAGACAGCAGCATTGAGCAGGTGAGGAAGAAGAGTATTTATCTATATTTATACACACACATGGACACATACACACACACATACACACATGTACATGCATGTGTAGGAGGGATAGATACCATTTTTAAGAATATAAAAGGATAATGGTAGGAGGAAGACATGGACGGGGATATTGGAATGGCAGCTGTGCTACATACCTAAACATAATGCAGAGAATGCCCAACTGATGAGGCTATGACACAAAAATCTCAACAATAATGGGGGATACATAAAAAATGCAGTCTGCATTAAGAGAAGTCAAAAAGAAGCTAAAAGATAATGCTTCTCAGACAAAAAACGTTTAAAGGTAGATTCAGTGACAGAAATCCCTTGTTGGACTTCTTCTAAGTAAATAATATTTCAGGATCCTCAAAGTATAACTCCATTACAGAAAAATACTGTCAAACTACAAATTATGGTACCCTCAACAAGTGATTCTAAAACTTTTTTGCAGAACTTTGAGACCTGCTGAAGCTAGATGTCTCTATGGCATTAAGTTCATGCAGGGCCATTCATATTACAGTTTTAAAACAATTTGGCATTGAAGATTTCAGCATACCATGTTCAATTATTTGAATGCTTTTGTTTGTTTGTTTTTTGTTTTGCATTTGATAACCAGATGAGTGAACTGGCCCAGAGTCCCTTTTTAGTTATGATGTATTACATAAGGTACAGACAAACAATTCAGCTATCATAATCCAAGTCTGTCTCAGCTGGTTACTTTTTGCAAAGTACATAATCATATCTTGCGATACATTTGTTCAATTACTTCCCACATGATTCACCTGATAGGGCTTACTATGACAGAAACTTTAGTCCAAGTCTTAGCTTTCAGTAATTTCTAAAGGCAATGTTGTATCTTTTGGCTTTTCCCGGTTAGGGGTCGCCACAGCGGAACTCCAGTCTGCTAATGATTGGCAGTAGATTTTTATGTACCAAGTTGCCAGCCCTGACACACAACCTTCAATGAAGGTACCCCCATTCATGCACGTCTCCACACAGAAGACGCTCTAGCTGAGAATCTAACAGGATAACGTCTTACTGTGAGGCGATAACGCTACCGCAGCACCACCACCGCAGTATAATTTCTAACAGTAATATGTAATCTAAATAGTGGGTTTAGTGAAATTCAAGGTATATATTTTCTACTTACCAGATGTGTGTGAAATATTTTTTAAATGCATAGACTGAGGTGGTGGTGCTGCGGTAGCATTGTCGCCTCACAGTAAGACTTTGTCCTGTTCGATTTTCACCTAGAGCATCTTCTGTGTAGAGACATGCGTGAATGGGCGTACCTTCGTTGAAGGTTGTGCATCAGGGCTGGCAAAATGGCACATAAAAATCTACTGCCAATCATTAGTGGACCGGAGTTCCGCTGTGGCGACCCCTAACCCGGAAAAGCCGAAAAACACAACAACAACAACATAAAGTCATTAGCATTTCTTTATAAGAGTGGATACAACTTGTTTCAAGCAGTCATAGCTGCTTACAGAGTAGAATTTGAGCTCTTTAAACAAAACTTTATTTTTTTACTGTCTAGTATGTGAACTGGCTTTCATGTGCCCCACTTTATCCATGGCCTATTTACAGAGAGAAAAAGTAAACGTCTTACAGTTATAACTATTATAACAACAAGAGATCTACTTTAGAAAGAGACCAGATGTTGTATTTTAAAGCCAACCAATATGACAGACAATAAAAATAATCTGTTGGAGTTTCTTTTTGAGCTAGTATCACAATAACCAGGTATTCTAACTGAACTGTGTGTTTAGTTACAATAGCAGGTGATTCATTACAAGAGCCAAGAAAAATGTTAAGGCTTTAGGTGTAGAATCAGGTCTTCCATTTTATAATATGAATTATCAATGCATTATCAACACGGTTTACTATCAAATGACTGAAAATCAAAAGACTGAATTCCAAAAAGACGGAAAATTCAAAATATTGAATATGGAATTTGCCCCTTCTCCACTATTATGCGATGTTGGGGTTGGTATATATATTTAGCAGGGGGGTAGGGGTGCAGCCCTGCACATGAGGGGAGCAGGGGGGATTGCCCCTTGCATTAAAAATGTATTCAATATTTTGATTTTTCAGTCTTTATGGGACTCAGTCTTTTCATTTTCAGTCATTTGATAGTAAACCTATCAACACAATAGCATACAAGTAACTGCTTCTACTGTCACCAATTCTTAGTCTTTGACTAGAAGACTTTTTGCAGATGATTTTCTCAGACTATTAAATATATTTATTTTTCTAACTTGACTGTCATTGTTGAAGTGACCTCTCCCCAATCCCATGTGGAAAATGAAAAAATGAGTTATGGATAGATGGATGGCTGGATGATTTCTTAGTGATCACTTATAGTACTTTACTGTTAAGATCAGGACAGGAAATCCAAGGATTATACTAAAATTTAATAAGAACATGGAAAGCAACACATTCTAGTAAGATCAATAGGAGAGTATCAGTAATAGTAGGTATTACAGTCTCTCTACAATATAATGGAATTGTGCCTGAAAAACAAATATGAAAAGATAACATTATTTTCAAGGATGTCTGAGAGAAAAGAATGTGAAATATGACAATACATACATAGATATGCAGATATATGGCAGTGGATGGAACACATTAGAGAAAGGGATCTTAAATTCAGAGCATTTCTATTTAGAGTGACAAGCAGGCAAACAACTAGAGATAGATAGATAGATAGATAGATAGATAGATAGATAGATAGAAGTATATAGATATTACTTATGTATTTTGATATAATTTTGGAAATCTGATATTCTGCTAAAACATTATTATATTATTGTCTAGAAATTATTATTATACTAACTGTGTGCTTTTTGGGGACAGGAGTTTTGCAGACTGAAAGAATAAAAATCTAAACAGGTTGGGTTGAATGGATGAAAGTGCATCATCTAGTACACATGTTTCATAAAGATCTGTTATTCATGTGCATAGAAACTGTTCATTGTATGATAGAGAATGACAGAAAAAGAAGAAAAATAACATCAGGAAATAGGGTTTAGTGTGCTAATATACTGTTGGTTATAATACCTTGTTATTTAGATGTAACCATGTAGAAACAATAGGTGAAGGGAGTAACATCTTTGACATAAGATTGCAAGATTTCCTATCACGTAATCAAACTTCCAGAAGGTCGAACACCAGAAGTTCGAACTTGGAAGTTTGAAAGTTGAAAATGTCGAAGCCTTGGAAGTCTGAATTCTTTCCCAGGGAAAGAATTTGGTTGGACATTTCTGCGGCTTCAACATTTTCTCCACTGTGGTGTGAAAGTTATGGAACAGGTTAAGGTAAGTGTGCAATTAAGATGGGCGTTCGGGTTAGGGTGCAGGTAAGTTAAGTATGTGTTAGTGATGGACTTTAGGGTTAGGGTGTGGTAAGGTAAGTGTGCAATAGTGATGGACTTTAGGATTAGGGTGCGGGTAAGGTAAGTGTGTGATAGTGATGGACCTTAGGGTTAGGGTTTGGGTTAAGGTTAGTGCATAGATAGTTGTGTGTGTAAGGTTTAGTGTAGGTTTATAAGATTTTTGGTGTGCTTGTGTTGTGTGTGTGTTTTTTGGAACAGTGATTTTTTTCCCTGGGAAAAAAATTTGCTGTTCTGATGTTTCAGTGTTATCACATTTCGATCTTCCAAGTTCGAACTTATGGTGTTCGAAATTTTGGAAGTTCGATTACGTGATATAGACCTCATTGAAATACTTCTAACTAATGAATTCACCAAAGGAAATATAAGAATAATTTTGACACAAAACAAAACTGTGAATTAATTATAGAAAACATACTTAACTATTCTGGACTTAATGTAAAACAGGAATTATTTTATTTATTTATTTATTTATTTTACATTTGTTAACCGGGCTAGTCTAGCTGGATATATTTCCATTTTCAGTAGAGGCCCGGGGAGAAAAGCTCCACATATAGAGACAACAGATTACAGACTGGTAGGACTTAGACAAGGAATATTGTTATCCAAACAAGGGTAGAAGTTAAAAATTTCTATACAATCTAAATGCGATCATAAAGAATATTATTACATAGTGTAAAAAACAAGGAGCAAAAAATTGAAATACCAAAGGCAGAGAAATGTACATTGTTACCAAAAGGAAAGGAGTTTAACTATCTGGATAATCTGAAAAAACATCATATTGAACATTTTTGCTTAAGTTTAACAGCAGGTAAAGAAAGAGGAAGACCAAGGAGAAGAGAGAGAGACAGCAATAGAGAGAGACAGGAAATACAGGTTTATAGGAAAAGAGTCATAGTCAATAGGGAGGAGAGAAATATGAGAGAGGTATGTAGGGAGGAGGGGAGCTAAAGGGAGAAATGAGGAGGCACAGCAGAAGGGAGAGAAAAGAGGGTTAAGGGGGGAAACAACATTTAGTCAGGATTAGAGCAGGGACACATCCAGTGGCTTTTGAGGTATGTTCTGAGTTTTTGTTTAAATAGAAAAGTAGTTGGAATGGAAGTAAGTTCGGTAGGAAGTTGGTTCCAGTGTTTACCGATGGAGTTTGAGAAGAGGGAGTCACCAGCTAGGTTATTAGATTTGATTAGGGTAACTAGCAGTTTGCTAGATGAGCGGAGTGAGTTTAGATTAGCGTATGGGGTTAAGAGGTTAGAAAGTACAGGTGTGTTAAGAGATTGGTAGAAAGCTCTTTGGACAAATGTAAGTTGGGAAAGAAGTAACATGTTTGACAGTTCAAGCCAGTTCAGTTGCTGCAGATTCAGACAGTGGTGAGTTCTGAAAGGCTTCCCAGTAACAAATCTAGCTATGTTATTGTAGGTAGTAGACAGTTTGGAAAGATTGTTTTTCTTGAGGTTAGTATAGATGGGAGAAGCGTAGAGAAGAGTGGAAATGAGATGAGAGTGAGCAAGAGTAGTTTTGGCTGGGGAGGTTAAGAAAGTCTTAATTCTATAGAGAGCCAAGTTTCCTATTTACACATTTAATAGTGTTGTTGATATGACAGTCAAAGGTAAGATTGTTGTCAATTGTGACACCTAACAGTTTGGTAGTAGGGTCGGGTGTTATAATGGTTCCATTGTTAGATAAGATAGTGAAATCTAAAGTTGGGGATCTGGTCGTAGGCTTAAAGAGTAAGAGTTTGTTTTTTTGCGTTTAGGAGTAGGCAACGATTTAAGAACCAAGTTTCAACTTTTGAAAATACAGCTTGAGTATTTGTTTGAAGTTCAGAAATGGATTTAGCAGAGCAGATTAGTGTGGAATCATCAGCATATTGTATACAAGTAGCCTGGGGAATAGCTACTTGTAGGTCATTTATAAAGAGGGAGAAAAGAAGGGGTCCAAGGATAGAGCCTTGGGGACTCCGAGAGAGATTGGGAGAAGAGATGAGAGTTCCTTATTCCAGAGGACAGCCTGTTTCCTGTTAGTGAGATAGGAACTAAACCAGTGGACAGCGTTAGGTTCTAAGGAAAGAGATTCGAGAATTTTTAAGAGGAGAGAGTGGTTGACCATGTCAAAGGCCTTGGACAGGTCAATAAAGAGAGCTGAAGATAGGATGTTATTATTGCGATTTTGTTAATAAAGTCTGTGAAGGAGAGGAGAGCGGTGGTTGTGCTATGAAAAGGCCTAAAGCCATGTTGACAGTTTGTAAGAATGTTGTTTTTTTATTAAGTGGTTCATTAACTGATGGTGAACACATTTTTCCATGATCTTTGCTAGTGGGGATAAGAGAGCTATGGGTCTATAATTAGAATAGTCATAGGAGTTTCCTCCTTTATGTAAGGGTATAATGTGAGAGATTTTCCAGATATCAGGTATGGTTTCTTCATTAACAGTTCTATTAATGAGAATGGATATAGGATAGGCTATTTCAGAGGCTGCTTTTTGAAGGAATTCAGATGGCAGTTGGTCAGCTGAGGGGGAGCAAGGTTTGAGTCTGTGGATACATTTAAGAATAAAGGAAGTAGGGATGTGTTGTAGCCTAAAGGTTGGTAGTTTGAGGGATGGAAGGTCAGGGATATTAGTGTTGCCACTAGAGAGATGAGAGGCCAAGGAGTTAATAGTATTAATAAAGAATGAGTTGAAGGTATTGGCTGTATCAAGGGCGGAATACTTTTCAGACCCGGAAGGGGATGGAGTGGTAGTCTGTCCTGGGTGAAGAAGTTTATTTAGGGTTGACCAGAATTTTGAGGGTTATTGTGATTTGCTTGCTGGAGATTACTATAATAACTTTTTATCAGAGAAGATAGCTTTTTTGGTAATGTTTCTTAGGTGCCTAAATGTCTGATGGTCTGTTGGAGATTTGCTAGTTCGCCATTTCGTCCAGGATTTGTTTCTAAGTAACATTTTTTGTCTTGTATCTTTAGATAGCCAAGGGGCAGGTTTAGATTTAATTCGGATGGAGCGTTTTGGAGCATGATTATCTAGAATTGTTAGGAATGTGATATTAAAGTAAAGGACAGCTTCTTCAAGAGGAAGTGTCTTTAGTGGATTCCAGTTGCAGGCATTTAGTTCACTTTTGAATTGAATGGGGTTGAAACGTTTAAGATCTCAGAGGGTCCAATAGGTGGGAGTATTGTTAGCGGCGTTTTTTTGTCGTAGAATGTAGGTAAGTTTGTGATCACTAAAGTCATCGGGTAAAGTTCCAGATTGATATTTTAGAAGTGGTTTGTTAACGAGAATCCAGTCAAGAATACTTTCTTTGTTGTTGAGTTTGTTAGTCCTAGTAGAGGTGTCTATTATCTGTGTGTTATTATTTACTTATTTCACAAAGGTTCATTTTTCAGGCTCACTGATTGAATCTATGCAGCTCCCTAACTGTATTTTTGATGACTTTCAGCTATTACTGCTCCATTACTGGATCAGGGTCACATAGTATTCAGGTCAACAGACATAAAATAAGAGTTCCTAAAAACTGCTGCATTTTGTAGAAAATAAGTATACTTTGCTCAATAGTTATATATTGCAGAAAATAATTTAAAATGAAATATATGCTATAAGAACCTTAGGTGGAGAAGTCAAAAATGTATTAATTGTTGAAAAATGTGTATAAAGGAGTAAAGCTTTATAAAATACTTACTTTGGGACTCAGTAAAGCCTACATGGTAGTTTGCCACATTGTGCGTGTCAGAAATTTTTAAATTTGTGAAGCCTGCACAAACAAGTTAAACACCGTGGCATGCTAATTACTTCATAAGCAGCTGAAATGCATGCTAATCAACCAGGGCAACATGTTGGAGCTATTCAAGAAGTTATAAAGCAACCATGTAGCCTCCATACTGGTGTTTCCCATGAATTCCAAAACTTTTGGAATATAGCCAAGGAAATGAGTCTACCTGGACAGAATAAAAAGTAAAATGTGCAGGATTTGCACAGAACAGACTTTAACATGTGACAGTAGGCTGAATGCAACAAAAGGAGAGCAGCAATAGCAACATAAATCCTTTTTTGTGGAATAACACAAATACAGCTTTGCTCCCCCCCACCCCCAAATGAACAGTACATGTGTAAGTAATGCAGACAGAAGTGTTAAAGCATGTGCTAATCAAAATAATTATAAAAAAACATTAAAAAGACTATTCATAGTTACATGTCAGTATATGCTATATGTAACTGACAAAATTCAGGTATATCATCTTAAAATCAGTACTCCTCTGTGTTCATGACATGTTGGCCCCCCTTCAGTTTCCCTAACTACACTGTTGCCTTCTGGTGTAGATTCAGGGCTGTCAGCAAGGTGAAGATGCAAATGAGGTCTGAACTCATTTGAATGACTGAATCAAAAAAAATTGGATCCATGTATGGATGTAAACATAGTGAAGGCACTCCCTCAGTATGTGTTTAATGGATGGCAACTGTGAATGCTTACATCAGGTGGGTGTGTCAGGTTAGACTTATAAAGTGTTACGTGTATTTCTGTCAAGTTTGGAAATGCAAGTAAGCAGCACACAATTCACAGGTTCTGTTTCATTAACATCCAACCTTCTCTTCATTTGTGTGCAAATTGTATTTTCTCTTGTCATTTTTTATTATTATTTTATTATTTTTGGCCATTGTTTGTATGATGCAACACTTAGCGCATTCACGACCAATGGAGGAATAATAGAAGGTTTGGCTATGCTTATCTTGTTTGTGCAGCGCTACTCGATTGGCAAAAGGGAGACCTTAAGGATGATTAGAATATAAGGGAATGTCATGTAACTCTTTCAGTGGCAGCATTGCTAAACTCTGACAGTTAGTATTAAGTCTGTGGAATACACTTATTACTTAACTGACTCTGTGGCAGCAGGTGTTAATGCAGTGATATGTTCCCTTTTGGGGCCAGATGGTACTGGGTTTGAATACAGCTGTATCTAATACTTTTAACTACTTTTACTTTACCGTTGGTGCACATTGGTACACAATGCTCACCATCCAGCAATAATACATTAAAAAAAGAAATGGAGAAGATAGGATAGTGGTAAAATGGGGAGCAAGCAGGGGGAAGAACAAATGGAAAGCAATACAGGAATGTACAGAAGGGAGGTAGGAAAAAACATAGCTATCCATTTCTTCAACTGTTAAAACTGATAATATATGTAGAATATTATCTGAATTTGGACTGTCACCTCCAGAGAGAGGGGTATTCACACCACAATCTTATTGTATAGCCAATTGGACCAAATCAAGTGTGTGAAGAAGACACATCTGCCATGTTATGCTTCTGTGGGACAGGCGCCCTTTTTTTTTTTTTTTGAGAGACAGAGAGGGGAATATTAGGGAAGGGACTTAGGTATGTCTGGGTCTGGTAAGTTGGGTAGGTGAAGAAGCACTTGCAGACAGACAAGACAAAGGGATAGTGATGGACACAAGAGGTCAGTGGACACCATGGATGGGGTAAGGGTGGGGACATCTAGCACCCATGGATGTCAATCTGGTTGACAGAATTGAGTCCTCACCCATAGGATTGTCATCACTGTCACCTCACTCCACCACTGGCTGGAGTGTTTGATGTCTCCTCTTCCTGCTGGTCTGATGTAAAATGAGGAACAGCAGCCCCTCCATCCAGTGTAGGCATGTTCCAACAGTGCAGTTCCTAACCCTACATACCATCCCTCGCAGTTCAGCATTGGTCATAAAATCAGCACCCCTGCCATTGCTCCTGGAGAGAACCACTGGTCTACCCTCTGGGGCAGAACTACCTGAGGGGGTAGGTAGTGCAGGGGCAGCAGATGTGGTTCTGCCAGGTCAGTTCCCACATGTGCTGGGCAATGGTGTCAGAGCTGGTGGAGTGGGGGCAGGTGAATCTTGTGGGGCAGGCCTACCTGCTGTGCTGTGGAGCATTTTGTGATGTAGTACACATGGATGACATGGACACATTTTGATACACATAATAAAATAAAATAAAAAAAAAAAAAAAAAAGAAAAAAAGAGATAAGTGTTGGGGTGAGAGAAAAAAAAGAGATAAGATTACTACTTTAATATGTAGCATACCATGCATTAATACAATTATTTGACTCTATTATCTTAACCTTTACTCTTAAGACTACCACCCCCTAACAGATGACGTATTACTTTTAAGACTAGCAAGTCCTAATAGATGCACACAATACTACAGATTGTAGCAAGTACTCCTTTACATGTGCATACATTGCACATATGCATGTTCCAATTATCCAGATTACAATTTACAGCAGGCATTTGTGCCACTGGTATACAACTTTTCCTTTAAGTTTCACATAACTGAAGACTTAACAGTTATTGTACAGTTGGGACGTGTGGTATTTAGACCCACCACCTCCTCTAACTAAACTCTAATATTGTACTCTTGCTTTGTACTACAGGCTAATTAATGCATACTTGCTTTTACAGTTGAGATATGCATGTTCACTTTGATACAACTGTATAAAATACCAAAAAAGTTATGGGTCCTAAAATTACCCTCTCTCTACATGGCAGCTGTGGGAAAAAGAGAAAAGAACAAAATACTATTATAAATACAGTCTTGCCTATATTCAGTTTTTAAGCTTTACAAGTACTCTCTGTAGTTGATATTTCGACATGTGTGGGACATCCTCTGTCCTAAATTCCTCAATCCAAGGATCAAGGGTTCCCCTTTTCCTCCTCCAGAGGTCATTGTAGTGCTGCCTACATTGTTCACCAGTGTGGGGGATACTGGTGGCACTGATCACAGCCCAGGCCAAACTATCATAAGCCTCTGACTTATACTGAGACCCAGAATAGTCCCCCTGCAGCAACCTGGCACTGTGGTGTTTCACTAGGAGTCCAAAAATAATCTTGGACTCCTGACAACCTGTCTCTGAGCCCTAAATCTCACAACCTCTCCATGAATGCCTGGCATGTCTTCCATGGATCAAGGGCAATGGAGACTGATAGTTTCCTAACAATTCCAATTATCATATTTACTGGGAGTATGCATGCTGTTTGAAATTGTTGCACACTGTGCACAATTCTGCAAACACTGTGAGCAATGTTAAGAGGTGCACAACATTGGCAAGCAATGCAATTTCAAGGTAATTTGATGCACAGACACGTTTGTGAGTGTGTCAGTCAAATGTGAAGGCCATGCCAGTCCAGGAAGCAGAAATACACTTACAGGAAAATAGTACACAGTAAATCCCACAGTCATACATTTGATAATAAATGTGATAATACATAGATAAATAAAGAAATAACTGACACAATATTAGTGTATCAGCCCTCATGCATATAATTAATAGCTACCGTATGTCAAGTGTTTTAAGTGATACTGACTATAATGGGAAGTGGAACAACATGACTGAATGTAGGACATCAGTAAAAACTTTAGGCTTAGCTGGATTAGAACCCAGGCACTCCTACAGGAGGACCCTTAACTTACGGCTGCTGCCACAGGAACAACTAGGCAGCAGCTCTTTATTTTCATATTTGTTACTCTGTTTATGTGCTGACCACTGCACAAATCCACTTAACGTGTTTGCTCATTGGCAACACATACAGGTTACAGTGTATCCATTTCAAAATTGTCTACTTTTGCTTCCTGCCTGCAGTTGTTCTGGACCTACAGGTTTTGTGGAAGACTGCTGACCATTGCACAACACCACTTGGTGCATTTAAGTGATAGTAAGCAAAAAAATGCAACAATATATCCGTTATGAATTTCACTACTGTCTGCTTCATGTTTGCAGGTGTTTTGTATGCTTCATATGTGGGCCATTAGGCCAGGTTTGTGTGAGGGTAAATGATGTGCAATCATGCCAGACAAAGCTCACCTTGTTTTATCCTTCTAAGAAGTGTTTTTTTTAGGTTTTATCTTTAGAAGACAAATGTGTGACTTGAAACATGATCTACAGATAGCATATATTGTGTGGTTCATTATGTTTACCATGTGTGCTACACACACACTTGATTCACAGGTGTACATTATGTAGTCTTTTTAATGTATCAGTTTCACTGTGTTTACGCTAAGCTGCGCACCATGGAAATGGTAATATTAAAAAAGAAAAACACCATTACAAAATAAATTTTAGCACACATTAAAGATTATTACACAAGTCTGGATTTGAACTGTTACATCAATGAACTTACAAAACACAGTAAGAGTTTGATATCCTTCTTTGCCACAGATGCAGCTTTGCACAGGAATGCAAATCATTGTCCCATTTCATCCACAGTATTAACAAGACATATAACACTTGTACACTCTCAGTTGTTTGTACATGTGTTAACTACAGATTTAATGCAATGACTGATCACACAGCCATTTATGAGCATTGTTTGTAGCAAAACAGCTCTACCTTCTTTTTAAGTGGTGCTCATTCTTCTCTTGCCTGAGCAGTAATCTCAGACATACTGTCTGTAAGGCATTTTGTGTCATTGTCCTTAAAATGTATGAGAATATTAAATGGCAATAATATACAATTTTCAACAAAGGCAGTGGAGTTTGGATATTAGTGAACAGAAACTGAGAAATGTGTGTTGCTCACTTTCATTTAAAACCCTGATACAATTATTTCTACATTCTGTAAGTGTAACCTGGGTGACATACCAACTGCAGATAAGGGAGTCTGAGTTGCTGTTGTTTTCCTTCTCCCTACCCTTAATCATTCACAGTTGCAATCCATTAGCAAATAATACTGAGGTAGACTATTTTTACACCTGCTATACAGAGCCAAGATTTTGGGATTCAGCAGCTCTAATGAGTTCACACTTCATTTGTATCTTCATCATGCTCAGAGACCTGAATTTACACTATAAAAGGTAACCATGTAGCTAGGGAACCAGAAGGTGAGGAGAGTTGTGTATGTGGACAGCACAGAAGAAGTTTACTATTACTCTGGATTTAGCTTCACAGAACACTAATGATCTTGATGAGGAATACTTCATTTTCTGACATATAGACACACACACACACATATATATATTATATATATATATATATATATATATATATATATATATTATATATATATATATATATATATATACACACACACACACATTAGTAAATGCAACATTTACCTGTATGCTCTAATGCTCTATGTACTTCTTAGATGTTTACTGATGGAAAAGGCATTTTTTTCAGGGAATTTTACTTTCTCAGATACATAGCCTAATTAACCTTCATCACAAGTCTGTTATAACTGTTTATCTCATTCTCTTCTATGTTATTTCAGTGAAATGTCAATGTCTTATATTGTTAATGACACAGGGGTGTCAGCCATCCAGAATGGCCAATAAACATCTCTAGTGGAGTGCTGGGTTCAGGTAGAGGTGACTGGCAATTGTATAAAAATGACATTTCTGTGGTAAATGTGTACACATTTTGTGAGAATTTGCTGGAAAGCACTTATAAGAATTGACTGATGTGTTATTCCTTGCTTGGTACAAACTGTCATTTGCTTGTTGTTTTGGGAGTTGGGAACCAAGTTCCATTTCTGTGTTGCCACAACCAAAAAACATTTTTTAGAGAAGTTTGCTTTTGTTAGTCCTTGTTTTTGATCAAACCTTGGTATGTGTGTGACTATAATATGTTACAATCACATAACCTTTTATATTTTAATAACTAAAGTTTAGTGTTTCTCCAGTGGGTAATACTGAAAAACTAATAATATGTGTATAGCTAAACAGGACTTTTATTTATATGATATTTATGTATGGTAGCCATCTTTTTTGTTTTATGTCACCTAGGTTTTTGGCACCTAAGTGTCCCAATCCCTGCAAACCCCCCTTCAGTAACTCTAAGAATGATGTCATTGTCCAAGCATTTTGGTGACATGGTGCCTTTCTGCTTGAGAGAGGATGTGGGAATATATTTGGCAGAATGCAGTTTTGGAACCAGATATTGAATGACATCAATGCCTTAGGGAGCACAGCAGGACATATGATCAGATCAACCATAGGGCCACTTATATGATTTCATCAACCTGGAGGACAATAGCTCTGCATTGGTCTGTAGACAGCTGACTACTGGGGAACCTGCAACAGAGCAACCACTGACACCAAATAAAGAGTTCCTGTCCACTGTCAGGGATCCAGAGAGCTCAGTGGTAAGTGCGCAGAAGCTTTTGAATGATGTCGGTGCTGCTGTTTGACAGAGGACAAGTATGTCCCAGAAGGAATTTCCAGGTAAGTTTATCTATGTCAATTTTAACAATTTCTTTTATAGAAAATATTGAAAGTAATAGTAAAGTTGGTATAATTATTTTTTGGGAGGGGCTATCTATAGATTGATACAGTTAACAGCATATTCTCATTCATTATACATGGGCTGTGCGTAGATGTGTCAGCCAAGTTTCAGTCAAAAGTATTGTCAATGGAGATACAAAGGCAAAAAATTGTTCTCTCTCTGTCTCTTTTATTGGTATTGTGATGATGGTGCCCTTACAATTTGCTTAACTTCTTCAAGGGCCAACCACCCTGGCAAATGTGGTGCCATCAGCACATGGTAATCCAAACATTGTTATTTATGTACTGATGAGTACTTGACAGACATATGCATTTATAGGCATGTGTGAGGTGAGTGTCAGGAGTGTGTGTGCATTGCTTTTCCATTTGTTATACTGACACTGGTGTTAGTTTGTTAGTGTATATTAAACTGTAGTAATGTAGGTTTTAATTTCTTCCCTGTGTTTGTTGCTTATTATCACAGGTGATCCTGATGGTGTAAGTGTAGGACTCTTACCAACTATTGGCAGACTCTGATGATGTTAGTCAAATGCAGGCAGAATATGGGGGTGCAGAAGTTAAATCTGACAATGAGGTTGGCATTCAGTCATCCCCTGTATTTCCATCAGACACTTCCAGTAGGCTTGCACTAACCTGTTTCAGTGAGCCCTCAGATGTTGGACAGATGGATGGTGAGACACTTGACCAAGATGGTATGGTTAGTGTAGCTTCAGTGCCTGTTGACTCTGGCCATAGCCAAAGAATGGGTTAGGTGCCACACATGATGGTTGTTAGGTTTGCTCAAAGAAGGGCTGCTGTCCACCCTCCACCTGATCCATATGTTTAGTGCCTTCATGGAGGCACAGGGACATTCCATTAGGGCATCTGAGGAAATACTTAGGGTGTTAGATGTGGCACAGGCTGCCATGAATGACTGCCTCCATCATGTAGCCAATTCAATGGATAGGATAAATAACACATTGGAAAATGTGGTGTGATGGAAGGTTTACTGGGAGGAGAACGGCATGTATGTGGATGTAGGTCAGCCACATCATCCGATGTTAGCCAATGTGGCCATGCCTGATCATGGTCCTGTAGTGGCACTATTTCCACTGCTCCTTAAGTGGCTGAGGTGTCCAAACCCAGATGTGGTAAGCCATGGGGGTTGTGGTCCTGGGCATACTCATGATGACAGTTCATCCAGCAGACATCAGTCACATTCAGGTAGGAGGAGTGCATCTGGCCATGGGCATTAATGTGCCTATACAACTCCTCGCACAGCCAGTTCTCATAGTCTGGGGATGACAACAATGAAGTGACACCTCTACCATGCACAGTTCCCACCTGTCTGGCATAGTAGGATGTAGAGCTAGGAGACAATTTGGCTGTGCTGTAGCAGACACACACCACTTTCACCTTGAGTGCCCATACAGATGCATGCACATGATAGTTACATGGGTCAGTTCTGAAGCTTACAGCTTATTCTGTCTCAGTGGCCATTGGATAAATTATCCAAATATCTGCCTGTTTGTCTTTCTTACTCACATCCACTCACTATCTTTTGTGTCAGTCTACACCTCCCCTGATACTCAAGGTGCATAGCTGACTTAGTGCTTAGTACGGGTCTATATCATGTCAGTGAAATGGTATTACTGCGAATGCCATTTCGCAGACACGACACAATTGGAAAAGAGTGAAAGCTCAGGTCAGTGATTCCTTTCCCAGGGAAAGAAATCACTTGGCCTGAGCTGTGACATTGCCCTTTACCTGACTGTAGTGCGACCTCAGAGTTGGTATATTTAGTTGGTATATTATGGTATATTTAGTTATTACTTTTTAATGTTTTAAGTGGTATGTTGTGTTTTGTTGGTTTACTGATTTTTTTCCATGGGAAAAAAAAATCGGTGAACTAGGGTTTTGCTCTTTTAAGATTTCGGTCTATATGTGTCAGCAAAATGGCATTCGCTGTAATGCCATTTTGCTGCCATAATATAGACCCCTTAGTATATCTGTGTTGGTGATACTGTTTGCAAATTATACTTCTTTCTTACAGATTTGTAATGTGTACATCCCTCTCAACCTCTTAAACCAACAAAGCCAGACAAAGCCAAACATAAAAGTAGGACAAAGGCTAAACAATAAGGGGAATTTTTAAACATGCTGGTCTTGCAAACATAGTTGATAGAATAACAGGTTTTGCATTACCATGTGATTTTTATGATGGATATGAAGTCTGAAACTGAAATCTGTGTCATTATTTTCAAACTTCAATCTTTAATGATTTGCCAGTACAAAAGTATGAGGCCAGCTGTGGACATTCTCTGAAAATCTGTATATTTGAGAGGTATTAATATATGAATCTTTTATGCATGAGGACTATTAGTTGATAGAGGACAAGTATTCATATAAGTCAGTGCTGTCACCTATTGATGTCACTGCTGTAAAAATCACCCACTTCATACTTATCTAATTTATGCAAGTATATGCCATTCATTTGTGTTCTTAGACATTTATTTTTCTATTCTAGATTCAACACTTACCTTGGAAGTCCAGAAATTACAAGAGTTTTAATCTGGGGCTGACTGTGTCTGATGTTAGCAGTAGACAGCCATTACACGAGTAAGTAAAGGTTGTGAGCATTGCCTGGTATTAATGTTACTATATGTATGTATGTACATAGGTTGAAGGTTTTAGCCCCCTTATGTGGTAAGAGTGTGTGTGCTACCTTTTACCTCATGGCCAGTGCGAGGGCATATTATGCATGCCTGAATCTGCCTACACCCACAGCAGTTGATGGTTCCCCCCTAACTTCTCACCTGCATGTGGCTGTGGTGACCTTGCCGGTGGTAGTTGGATGTGTGGCCCTTCCCCTTGCTGTTCCTGCTGAAGCTGTTTTCTCAGGATAATATTGTGAAGCATGGCACAGACCATGAAAATGTGAGTACATATACAGGGATTGTACTGTAGCACTCCCCCAGATGTATCTAGGCACTGGAACTGTGACTTCAGCCGCCCAAACACACGATCTACAATATTTTTTTGTTTGACCATGTGCCTCATTATAGCATTCTTCAGTTGGATTGTGTGCATTTCTGATGGGTGTAATCAGCCACAGTTCAAGTGCATAACCTGCATCCCCCAGCAAATGACCCTGTGGGATATCCCCTCTAGAAAAAGTGATACAGCTGAGGGTTGTGACAGATATGTGAGTCATGGTAACTGCCTGAATTGCCAGCGCACACACATTCAGGATGATTCCCTTAGCATTACACATGACCTGGCAGTTAATGGAGTGGAAGCCCTTTATATTTATGTGCACCCTTCCCTGTTCCCCGCTTGGTGCTTTGATATGTATATGTGCACAGTGTATGGCACCCAGGACTTCAGGGTAGTGTACTATAGGGTATAACTCGTGTATAGTTGTGGATCTGTACTTAGGCTGTATGGGGAAAATATATGTAGTCACTGGCATGTTGTAACATAGTATTCAGGAACTGATGTAGGATCCTGGATGCTGATGTCTGTGACACTGACAACATGACCCTGTTGGTCTCTGGAAGGTTCCTGTAGCTAATATTCTGAGTGCAACACATACCTTAGTCTCCACTGGTAATGGTTCCCCTTGGTTTGTCCTTGCTTTCAGCTGAGGATGACAAAGGTTGCAGAGTTCCTGCAATGTGCATCTATCTATCCTGTAGCAGTCTACAGTTTCTGCTTCATGCAGACCATGGAATGTTAAACGGGGTCTAAACACCCTTCTTCTTGGCCAAGGTCTATTAGCAGCAGCAGCAGCATAGATTTGTGCCTGTTGAATATACACATGAATAAGAGCAACAGCTGAACCTAACATTCTTTCCCTGTAGACTAGCTTCTGTGGTTGTATTCCAATAGGTTTTCAAATTTGCAGGGAAAACACACACTGAGTTTATACAATTGCTTCATAGCTTGTTGAATAGCTCCTCCATCTATGATTGGTTGATTAGCATATAGTTCAGCTGCTTATGCTGTAATGAGCATGCCACAGTGTTTACCATGTTTGTGCAGCTTTACACTGTGTGTACAGTCACTTACTAAATACAAAACAGTGCACTTGGTTTTAGTGGACCATGTAGGCTTTATTGAATCTGCACTGCAATCTTTTCTAGGCAATGATGTTCATAAGAAGTTATCTGAGGATGCTGTTATCTGAGGATGCTAAAGATCTGCTAATACATTTCTACAAAATTCACTAAAGGCAATTAAACACTATATTTCCAAACACATCAACTTAGAGGGCCAGATTCCATAAAGCTCAAAGAAGCTATCTGCAAACAGTACAGTGTGCCAAAGGAAGACTTCAGTGCACTTGCTGTTGACACAATTCCAGAAGGCAGACCAGCTACTTAAGTATTCAGTGCAGGATAATTTTGCATTCTTCACATA
This sequence comes from Protopterus annectens, assembly GCF_019279795.1. Lineage (NCBI taxonomy): Eukaryota > Metazoa > Chordata > Ceratodontiformes > Protopteridae > Protopterus > Protopterus annectens. The sequence goes on from NC_056731.1 coordinate 687,877,897, forward strand.
CCAGTGTGATTCCAAAACACATTGTGCGCACAAAATGCAACAAATACGACAAATAGCTACGCCGACTCAACTTCCAAAATTCTTAGCGAATACATTACGGACCCCAAGGATTTCACACTAATACTATAGATTATGGCAACATCCATAGAAAAACTGGAAAAAAACATATAACAATGCAAACTGCTGTTAATATATTGCAACAAGCAGCAGTGATGCAAGCCATAAATGAGGATGTAGTTATGTGTCCTAGAAGGTAGCCAGCTAGAGTCAGAGCAAGGCTGAGACTAAACCAATTGTCAAACCAGGAAATAATTGACAGACGCTACCTAGACAGACAAATGGCGCAGGCTGTCTGTAATGTGTGCTCCCTACATGTCTGTGCAAACCCTGCAAGGAAACCCCATCCCCTTGAAATCAAAGTGTGTCTCAGCCTGGAGTACTTGCATCTGGGACTTTCCAGAGACACGTGGGGATGCTGAGGGAGTATCACAGACAACTGTCAGTCATATCCTGGCTAAATTCCTGTCAGCAATGTGCAGCAAGGTGGATGAATACCTACAGTACACTTCCCATCCACACCAATGGAGTGGAGAACTGTAATGCACCCTTTCTACAGCATTGCAAACTTCCCCCCATGTACTCAGTGCAAAAGGTTGCACAAACATACCTGTCAAGATACCAATACATCCAGAAGTAGGCCAATACATAAACAGAAAGGGTTAGCCTTCCACCAACAGCCAAAGTGTATACGCATCAGATGGCAGCATAACAAACATCACAGCAATACACCCTAGGAGAATCCATGATGCTGTCATTTGGATAGAAAGTGGACTTAGGGCTGCATTCCAGCAAGGCAAAATTCTAGAGGGATTGCTTTTGGGTAAGTACAGGAACACAGCTAGGCTGCAACTTAAGGATCCCCCTATCAACAATATCCAGTCTGAACAAAATTGTTTTTACTCCCCCAATAGGTGACTGTAGTTATCCTATTGAGCCATAGTTAATGACCCCATACCATGATTCACCAAACCTACACAGCAAAATTACAACAGAGCACACACAACAACCAGAAACACCATAGCACATGTGCTCAGTGTATTGAAAGTTAGGTTCAGATGTCTGAACACATCCAGGGGTCAACTGCAATACAATCCTGAGATGGCAGCACAGATGATAATGGTGTGTGCCATGCTGCACAACATGCTAATCTGAGCATATGGCAGATTTCCAGCTGCAGGTGTGGGTGAACTTCAATAAGAACCACAAATGTCTTAAGAGGACATCCCCCAATTATCGGAGGTGAAGCAGGAGGACATTGGCATTGAAGTCACAAGCGTAGGTAATGTGAGGTGCAACAAGTGCAGGCCAGGGCTACATGGCAGTGTCTGACCCAGACATTTGAGTCATGACAAGCCACATGTACATGGGTACACAAATTAAACATTGATGTTCAAGTGTTGTTCCACAACAGCAACACACATTGCATCTGATAGCTAGTACACACTAGATGTACACACACAGCATCCCACATAACATGAGCTTAACATATTCTAACACAAACATATGCAAATTTGTCTAAAATAAAAACATCAGTCAGGGCACAGCAGACCCAGGTATGCATACACACTCATTCTGTTTTATCACTGTATGTACAACAATAAGGAACACACATCATTGCTACACTTACATATCTGTACAATATCATAACATGAAAAAATAGACACTTTTATTTCAGAAACACATATCACAGCACAGTGATATTGAAATAGTATGAGTCAGCTATGTGTAATACACTGTTGAACACACTTTAACACAGTCTTGGTCAACTTCAATGATGATTCACATCATGGTTTACCCTGCCATGACCATATACAAACACATCCTGCCCTGGTTACTCCACAGAGGAGATGGATAAGGATATGATACCATCTTCATATGAAGGAGCATGACTTGAAGTTGAAGGCCTTCTGACTGACAGGACCTCAGCAGATGTACCAGCAGTTGACATCTCTGCAGGTTGGACCATGGACAGGGATTCCCGATGGTAAGTAATTGTTGTGAGGACAGGTGGTCTGCTTCTCACAGGTTGCAAACTTTTGTGCATTGTCATGGAAAACAGAATCCTGTTTGCAGTACAACACTGCTGCAATACTATAGAGGTCAGGTATTCCACTGACCATGGCACAGCCAGCAGACTCTCATTCTGAGCAGCCATTACAGCCATAATCTGTCTGTATCTATGCTCTTGTCCATCATGCATGACATGTAGCTGGTGTGCCACAATATGTGGCATGGGCAAATGTATGGATGTCTGAATGATGGTATAGCTGTGCCTGTTCATTTGTCTGCAGCAGGAGGCACGCACCCTCTGACACTTGGCTATGACCAACATCTGCTCATCTATGTCTACAGTGAAACCCTGTGTCTGGTTGTTGTGTGAATCCACCAGCAGCAGTGCTCCCAACTGTGGTGTGTTGATCAATGGCCTCAGCCTGTTCAACATTCGCTGTATCATCATCCACTGAATACATCAACAATTTGACCTCCGCATCTAAGTATAGCTCTGGTGTAACAACTGTGTCAACTTCATGGATGGACTCTCCAAACAACTGACTGCCCTCCATGCCATGGGCCATAATACCATGCTGAGACACATCATGAAAGACATCATGGTCACTGGATGGGCTACTGGATGATAAAGACAGTTGATTTGCTACAAGATACAAAGACATGGATCAGGAAAATATGTCTATAGCACATGAAGAATATAAAACACAATTGGTGTATATATTTCACTGCAATTTTGCAAATAATACTGACCTCACTTGCCGTCTAATGGATATATGTTTCACAGAATGTACGTACCATAATTACATAATATATTAACATGCCCAGCATATATAACATATGTGATGCATAAAAACATAGCAACATACCTGGCAAAGACTCATGGGTTGGTGTTATTGATCCACAATGCTGAACTTCAACTAATGTAGGGAAAAAAGACATTACAGATCATATCATTCACAACATATACCAGGTGAACACAATTAAAAAATGCTCAATGTGTGACATACACATACCACTCATAAGTGCACAAGTTCTCTTGCTGTGTAGAAGTCATAGTTTGTACTGCGGATCCTGCATTGGGAAAGTAAAGAGAAAGGCAGCACAGTCATGTAGTTATCAAAACTAATATTGACATCATATATACAACACAGTTATATGGGCTGCAAATACTCATGTGATGTACATTGTAATTGTACACCAGAAGGGCCTGTACTGACAAATATTAATAAAGATTTCAGTCATCATGTATGCTAAACGTTGTTGAAAGTTCTGACAGTGTCACTGTAACATACTTCCTATTTCTTCACTTGATAATGTGTGGTTTGCCCCTTCACTAGATGTACCTGCAGTGCTCAAGGTTATGGAAACGGCAATGTGACAGTAAACAGCAATGCCATTACATGAGGTGTGGGCACTAACAAGGTAATATGCACAGCAACAGTATAGAGATACTCACCTGCTGTTCCAAGTCTTGAAGAAAATGGACCTATGAATATTAATGCAATAAACATTGCAACTGCAGTTTGCACTGCTCTGTCTGTAACTCAGCTCTTCCAATACATGTAATTATACTTACGTTTGTTATCCTCACTTTGTGTGGATGTTTGTTCATGGCTCAACCCTGCTGCTGTAAATCAATCACAGGAATACATGAATGTGCATGCTTAAGCAATATACAGTGAGTGTCAAAACATCCATCCCTGTACTGAACATGGATACATACATGTTCATCCTGGAACACCCACTTTAATCTCACCACCAGGGATTCATTGATCCCTTCTTGCTCTATGTATCGAGGCCAAAAGAAATTGTGATGTTGTCAGGGGGTTAGTGGTGGTCCATCACTTGTGGCATCCCTCAACTTCTCATAATATGTGACTCTGTTGGCTGCATGGAGAATCATGTCTGAGCAGTGACATCTGCAGGCCTCACGGGATTGTTTGTGGCCTCCACTGGCATCGATCATGTTGGTAAGGTCCATCCTCATTTTGATTCTTCACACAGTATGCCTTGAATGGCCTAGGGGTCTCCTTCCATGTTGGCAGAGAGCATTAATGATGATGTCATTTTCTTGGAGTAAAATTGCCTCCCTAGAATGGTGGTTCCTCTGGAAAACATTGATACTCACATCATAATTGATTCAATGAACAGCATATACCAGAATAAACAGTATGCATTCCTGTGCAATGCAAACATCTTTATAAACCTATCTGTGAGGCATATTGACATGAAGTGAAAAGTATCACAAATGGTGCTATACAACATTTGTAAAAACAGCATAACTTGCAATACCTATATACTTCGTGACAGGGATTTGAACTCCTGAACTTTTGATATTACATATATGTTTACAATAGTTCCATCATGCCAACACAGCCTGCTTGCACTGCCTGTTACAATACTAAATCACCTAACAATTAAACAACTTACGGAAAGCGGCAGAATACCTTTGGATCCATAGGTAGTACAGATCCATAGTACATGACACAGTTCTGATAACACCTTTGTTATGAAGAATTATTGAAGAAATGTCCATAACAGTAACAGAATATGGTATAAAACTGTTTTAGGAGTCATGATTTAATAAATATCTGTGACACCAACATCACATACTAGATACGGATGTTGTTGTAATCTGTAGGTTTCTGTAGTTAGACCACAGAGTGCAAGGAATTACCAGTAAGAATTGTGGATGATCTGTAAATCCTTCTCCATTTACTGTATTACTTGCATTGGAAGTCTATCTATACAACTGCATATGTGACTGAAGTAAACAATTTAGAAGAGTAACACTTGTATGCATACATTTCACAACAACATGACTCTAGGAACTTATGACAACTTCTGTAAAACCTAACATTTGGATTAAATACAACTTTCAACATGTGCGTTTTGAAATGATTAACTTTAACCGATGTACTAATTACCACTAAAGAAATTCCACCAGTTTCCAAAGTAAATCTCATTCAGACTCACAGAATCAAAGTGCACTTTGTTTGCACATACCTTTAAGCATCTTTTGCACCATACATAATTAATGAGGTTAAGTAAAATTCATGTTTTTTTGGATCTCAGTCATGCACATCCACAGAAAACACAGTTATGTGCCAAGAAAAACAGCTGCTCCATGTAAACACTCAATAGGTATTGATAAATAGGTTCATAGGTTGGTACTAGGCTATCGGCCTTAGGGCCTATACAAGCCTAGCCTTAGCAATTGCCTGGCTATTTCTTCCCACACTATTTACTTCCCTGGACCCCTGTCTATCAGGGTGACTGACGTGATCCCTGGGGTGAATTTCCTTTCTCCCATCCAATTGTCAAAGTTCCTTTTGAAGAGGGCCAAACATGCGGTCTGCTTGACATGCATGGGTGGTCTATTCCAGAGTCAGGGGAGTCTCTGGGTCAGGAACCTATCCCTCCAGCATGTTTTGTTTATTGTGATGACAAAGTTTAGATCCCTGGAGCATGTGGCTCTGAAGGATTGGGATTTCTTTAAGTGTAGCATGTCCAACAGCTCTGGGTTTTACATGGCCTTGTATGTTAAGCAGTGAGTAGACGATATGCGACAGAGTATAGCTGGAGATTTTTAAGGCGGTCAGCATAGGGCATCTGCTTTTAGGCTTGTGATTCTTTTAGTGAGGTATTTCTGCGGCCTTTCCAGTTAATGCAGATGTCTGGAGAGGTACATACCAAATGGGGCATTGTATTCTATAATGGGTCTAATGAGGGATGAGTACAGTGGGACAATGACCTCCTTTTTTCTAGAGGAAAAGCCCTTAGTGATGAGGTGTACTATACAGAAGGATTTCCTGACTGTTGTAGTGATGTGGTTATCGAAGGTGGGTCCACTGTCCACCTGTGTCCCTAAGTCCCTTATCACACTTTCGGTGTTTAGTGTACTGCCACCTATGTGGTAATTTACAGGTACATATTTTTTCCCAAAGGGGATAACTATACATTTCTTGGTATTCAGCTTGAGCCCATGGCTTTGGCACCACGCATCTGTTTCTGTAAGGCCCTTTTGTAGAGTAGCCATGTGTGGCATGTACCCATTATCTTCCAATAATTTTAGAACATGATATCAGCATAGCTTTCAAATACTAATTCTGATATATTTATTGATCAGACCATTGCTAACTATGAAGTGAGTGGTACCTCGGTGAGCACTTCTTTGTATTTCTGTTTTTCTAATTTGAAAGAATTGCAAATAACGATGGCAGCTTCAAGGAGGCTGCAACATATTTGTGCATTGAGAGGAGGAGATGACATAGATGTTGATGGTCTATGTTGGATTAGAGCAGAGGATTAGAGCCAGTCCCAGGAACTTCACTATAATTGATGTGTGGAAGTGGATCATGAGGGAGCACCAACAGAGGATGGGGATCTTCCTCAGTGGAGTGCAGGTTTGTCACCACTATGATGACCTGCATCAGGGGGACACAACTGAGCTTTGAAGGAGGGTTGACAAGGTGAGGAAGCAGCCCATAAATCCCTTTAATAGGTACCAATATTCTACATATTCCTTAGTATTCCTATGGGTTTTACAGACCCTTATGTATTATATACATTTTCCATAAACACATTTTAGCTTATGTGTGAATTATCTAATGGGATAATTCAGTGCAGTTTGTACTCACTGTCCTCTTCACTATGGGTTTGATACCCATGTTGTCATTTTATCTAATAATTAATTCATAACAACAACTATGAAGATGTACATATGTTTCATAACATTTAACTAAATAATTTCACATATGCACTATCCTCATGCATCGCTATAGTGCCTAGACTGTGGACGACTGTGTATTTCATATATTTTGTTATGAATGTGTTGATAGCTATTATGTCTTCAGTGGATTCCTATTACAAGAACAAGTTTCACAGATGGGAACTCCAGACTGCTTTGTCAGCAGTCCGGATAGGAGGAAAGACCATATCTGCCCTGCAAACCCAGACATCTATGCGGTGATGACTGCACAGAATGGAAGACGTCTGGACTGCAACGTCCACAGGCTGGAGCCTACTCTTATTGGGGGGGGGGGCTGACTTTGGTGCCTGCTCTCATGGGGAATCTGTTACCGGAGCCTGCACGGGACTGCAGATGGTTACTGGAGCCTTGTAGGGAACGGGAGCGAAAGGTGACTGTTACTGGAGCCGTCTCTCAGCACAGGTAGGGAACTGAAATGTGTGTGTGTGTGTGTGTGTGTGTGTACACATATGTATTTACATATAGTTTAATATCAAAATGGACACATTTTAGGAAACCAAATGATCCCATTCAGATGGGAAGCTGAGAGACCACCATGCTTGCCTAAAGGTCTGTAAGCTGCTCTGAGTTATAACTTATGTAATAGCCTTCAAATACCATTGGCTTAGTGTACTTTTGTGCAGTTCAGTATTATTTCACCATTTTTCCAAAAGACAATAAAAATCAAGACATACATCAGTAATAACCTTAAATTTCATTAATAGACATATTTTCAGAAGACATTAAACTAATAACGATCCACTATCTAATTGAATTTGGTCTCTGGTTCAGAGAAGAATGATACAAACAGGAAATAAATAGTGTTTTTCAGTGTATAACTGCTTAAAATGTAAATGTATCAGTCTAGTAAACTCTGTTAAGTTTCATAAGGTTATGAATCTGCTATACAGTGAAGCTCAGTAAACTTCTGAGTAGTGCAGGAAAACAGGAATGGCTGAGATTGTTTTCTAACTGCTTTACATTAACAATGTTTATGATAACAGCCAACAAGGAATTTTTATGATTTTAGTATTCCTATCATAGCCTTCAAATGTGTCCAAGCAACAGATAAAAGTATTGTATGATGTAATTATGGGCATTTTAATTTAAATGCTTCTCTTTGTAAGATGTGTATACAACTGAATGTCTGTTTACAGCAGATGGTTTCAATGAACGTGAAACTTCACAAATGTAACTGATTCAAAAATGTCTTCCTAAAGACTTTAATGGCTGAAGTTATGGTAGAAGAATATATCCTTTTCATACTTCACAAACTACAATGTGCTTATTTCATAGCCTCATATTTAACTGTGTTGAGGAATGGAATAAAATTACCATTGTCTATCTACAGACTACATAATGTCTTATATTTAAAATATGTTCTGTCAGTCTGAATAGTGCGACAATAAACATCATTACTGGATCAAGGCAAGAGCACATTACACTGCAATGGAGATCTCAGCTGCATGTTGATTATCCGTTAATGTATATGTTGTGTGCATCTACTAAGTCCACATTTTAAGCATACTTTTGAGTTTATCTTTGTGTTGATAATGTCCAGAAATTATGTTTTGACTGTGTAATATCTAGATGGTGCTTGGGGAAGAAATTCAGACTTCCACTCAATATATGTCCATAGACTGCTAGCCATATCATCAATCCAGCACTGACAAAATTTTTGCTGCCTTTGTATATCCAATAAAGTAATCAGTGACCTCTGGTTTGACTGACCTTATCACTTTCCTTTATCTTATGTTCTAATAATTAGTTTGTATCCTTGTTTTCCTTTACCGTCTTACCTTATACATTCCCTATATCCAGTGGAAGCCCACAGTTAAACTCTGAGGAAAGCAAGGCAACCAAAGAATCTATCTTTCTGGGATATGTTTTTTTCTCGTCATAGATTAATTACCAGATAAATTACTGATTTGTTTGTATGGAGTCTAGTACAAGTGTTCAAATGCTGTTAAGTCATGAGATACTTGTTCAAAGCCATTTGCACAAAAAGGTAAATGCTCTAAGTATCACTAGCTCAAACTTGCTTAACTACTTAGTCCTACCAACACTACTAAACCATATAGCCCTACCAGAGCATTATCTCTTGCTCTAAACCCGATTTCTCATTCCCTTACTCAAAACTTCATTCCCTTGATCACTATGTAAACCTAAAATTCAACCCCTCTCTCTTATCCAAAAGAGACTCCCCATATTCTGGAATAGACTGTCCATAATGTCAAGTAGACCACCTCCTTGGCCCTCTTCAAAAGGAACCTTGACGACTGGATGGGAGATAGGAAATTTACCCTGGGGATAACATCAGTCTCCCTGCTAGACAGGGGTCCAGGGAACTAAATATTGTGGGAAAAAATAGCCAGGGAATTGTTATGACTAGGCTTGTATAGGCCCTTGGGCCGATAGCCTAGTACCAACCTATGAACCTATTCTTCAATTTCTCCCTAACTCTAAAATCCCTTCTAACTCCATAGCCCATAGATCCCTTCTCCTGCTCACTAATCCTAAAATCCACCTCCTATCCATAACCCTAAAATCCCCCTCCTACTGTTTCCCAATGGCTGTCACACATACCTCACTCAGACTTGAATAATTATTTTGGTTAAGGTGTAGACGCTGCTTGCATGAACTGCTATCCAAGTTTAAGTACATGAGACAGCATGTACGAGCTTCATAATGCTCGATTCCCTGGCTTTAAGACAGTGGTCTTCAAGCACTTTGGACTTAAATGCTTGTAGTAGAACAATTTATATGGCTGAAGATTGGTTGTTTAGGTAGATTGACTGGGCCACAAGAGTCCATTTTTAAAAACAAGCTATAGCAATAAATGAAAACAGTTTAATCAAAGTCACATTACATTAGACAGAAGAATTCAGATGTATGTAGCAAACACTGAATTAGACAAATATTAGGCAGTTACAGAAAATATTTATTCAAAGTAAAAAGCTACAGTTGGCTTAGTACTAAACAGATGAAGTAAGAAAGACTTAGAAGTTAAATTAAGGTTAAAAAGTACTTGTTTTTTCAGTATCAGTATGCTATTAAGCATATAGGCATGAAATCAATTAGCGGAAAGCATGGAGGTATGTGCAAACACTTAATAAATGTGATGTTCAGAATCCTAACAGGAACTACATTGCAGAAGTGTTATATTTATCACAGTCCTCTACCTTTTAGACTGTATTTAATTGTGATTATGTATAAATATACATATACATATATATATATATATATATATATATATATATATACACACACATATATATATATATATATATATATATATATATATATATATATACACATATATCTATATATAAATAAAATATATATATATATATATATATATATATATATATAAATAAACTATTTTGTAGTTATGTGGGTAAGTTAGCTAACAAGTAGGGTTTTCTTGCTTTTTTGCTTTGCTGGAACGGCGGGTATGTTCATGATGTTAACAGGTAGGGAATGTCAAAGTTTTGGGTAAGAGATACAGAAAATGTGAGAGATTCAGTATATGATGTGGTAAGGCCGAGCTTCATAGACATTTGGGGTATATTTGGGGTTTTATTTCATCAGACAGTAAGTGTCAGTGACTGAAGTGAAGGATTCTCTCAACAGGTTGTTGTATCTTTTGGCTTTTCCCGGTTAGGGGCTGCCACAGCGGAACTCCGGTCCTCTAATGATTAGTAGTTGATTTTTACATGCCGAGTTACCAGCCCTGATGCACAACCTTCAACGAAGGTATGCCCATTCATGCATGTCTCCAAGCAGAAGATGCTCTAGCTGAGAATCGAACCAGACAGCGAATATATTGGGACTAAACGTTTAAAGGTAACATGTTAACTTCAGAAATAAAAATGCATTGGTGTACCATTCCAAAATATGAGCATATGAAATGTATGTCAGGCTTTTTGGTGTCACATTGTCACACTTCCCCTATAACTTGGAAGGCAAAAAGTACAGCAGGCCAAAAGGCATATATTTCATCAACAGAACACATGAGCTTGACTACATATGAGAATGAAAATGCAGAATACACTTTAAATGAATGTAGTGAAGTTTCCTTAAGTTTCCTTTCACAATGTGGCAGGTATTATAAATAATTCAACCTCTGATTTCTCAGATTGTAGCATGGTGTATATTTTAAATGAATGTAGTGAAGTTTCCTTTCACAGTGTGGCAGGTATCATAAATAATTCAACCTCTGATTTGCCAGATTGTAGTGTGGGTGAAATGCCCCAAGTGCTATACGGTGGTGAATAGAAAACAGGCTTGAGCCATGTTCCTTGGGTCTATGTGGCAAGAGCTTTAATTCCCTACCCACCACCATTTGCAGAAAAAAAAAAGATTGCAGATTTTTCCCCTCATACTTGTTCTGTTCCTCATAAAAATCTGTGGTTTCTGTATTTTTGTGCCATTGGAAAGTCAGTAGTGCATTGGTGCAGTGGTAGCATTGTTGCTTAACAACTACAGGTTTTCTGGTTTGATTCTTGACTGGAGTGCATTCTGTATGGAGTCTGTATGTCGTTCACAGGTGTCCTCCCATCTTACAAAGGCATGTGTCTGTCTGGAGTGTTTCTCTTTGGGCCTCTGCTAAAAATTGGCTTTTGTTCCAAGTCAGACTTTCCCGGTTAACAAATGTTAAATAAAAATGACAAGCATTTGCATTTCAGACTTCATATTCTCCAGAAAGTACATGGTAACACAAAAGCTTTTATTCTAGCAATTTTTTTAAGTTTATAAGATGGATATTTGAAATTTCTCCCTATTTTTGGGACTGTATTCCCCCATTATTGGCTTTGTCCAGATTTTTTGTGCTAAGGTTGAGAGCTATGGTAAGATCTGAATTTAATGAATATGTTTGGGGGCTGTATTCCCCCATTACTGGCTTTGTCCGGGTGTTTTTTGCTAAGAGATTGAGAACTTTGTTGAGAACTGAATTCACTGAATATGTTTGGGGCTGTATTCCTACATTACTGGCTTTGTCACGGGTTTTTTCTGCTAAGAGGTTGAGAGCTATGGTGAGAACTGAATTCACTGAATGGTAGCCATTTAAGTTTCAGTCTTTCTCTTTTACACAAAACAGCTGATTTGGCATCGTGGTATGTTGCTCAGATTGTTTTGAACAGGGTCCAGGGTTCAAAACTTGCCTCTGAAATGTATCATGGTAACACAGCATTTTATTCTAGCAACTTTCCAACAGTATACAAGATGTTTAAAATGTGTCCCTGGTATTTGGGCTTTTGTCCTCCCCCCCCCAATACATTTTGGCTTTTTCCAGATTTCTTGTGTTGCAAAGTTCAGAGATATAGCTGAGTGAGTAGATTTTACAAGGAACTGAGAGCTGCAGGGGAGCAAAAGTTTAGTGCTAATTATGCTGAGTCAGCTTGCATTGTTAATAGCACAGCAGGTAGTATACTTGCTTTTGAAGCAGAAGGCTGTGGGTTCTACTCCCACAGTAAATAAATACATTGTGGATACTGTACTGTGTTGTAAAGGGGGTGGATTCTGCATTTCTTTTTGGAAAAGATACCTAGTAATTATGAACCTGTCATCAGTTTGCCATCCATTCACTATTGCAATATTACTAGCTTATCATTTTAGTGTTAGATAGGCAATTTATTCCTCAAGAGCAACAGGCACTTTATTTGTAGATGAAACAATGAAATATAAAGTTGTTTGCTAGCAGCAACCTCTTCATTAGTTACAGATCTCTTTAATGTGGAATTATTTAGATGACTTTTACTTTTTCAGAGATTGTGCATATGTACTGATACTGGTGGACTGTAGAAGTTTGAGTAGACTTTTATGATGGAAATGTTCTGAATTGGGCAGTTTTGTCATTATTGGTGCATGCATTTTATTTCATTGTTTACTGGAAAAATTTCAAAACAATAAATTTAAAATGCTCTCTAAAACTGTACTGTATTGTATAAGGAATATAATTTAATACAATCAGGAAGATGTATGAAAGAGCATGTGTATGTTTCGTGTGCAAGAGGCCTGTGATTTGAAAACAGCCCAAACCCAAAGTTAATCTTTATCTGTCACTGGCAAAATGCATTTTCTTTGAATGTGGGTTTCAATGCTGTTTCAATGAATGTGAGTTTCAAGGGCAGAGAAGTTTTAATTCTAAGTCTGTTTTCATTGTGAGACTGTGTTGCTTTGTTTAGCAGATATCTATTAGTCTTTGCCCTGTAAAATGCAAAATAAAACTTTCAAATGAAGTCCAAATCATTGCAGAAGTAAAGAAGTATGCACATTAGTGTTTATGGTAAATGGGGTGAAATAACCTAGTAATGGTTCATTGGAATGGCTGCAGGGGGAAGGCTCCATTCGACCATGATTTTGTGAGGGGGGGAAGGCCAGCAAACTCAAAGACAGCCCTGGCTGAACTATACCTCTCAATTGTCCAGATTTTTGCAGAATAAATAGATTTTTGCTTCTTATTTTTGGTTTGTTCCTCATAAAATTTGTGGTTTTCTGGCAAATCATTTAGGAATGAAGTCACTAAATAATGACAGACACTGAGTTTCAGACTTCATAACCTTCACAAAAATGCATGCTAAAGCAAGACCTGTTATTCTATCAAGTGTCTCAGTTTATACAAGAGCAAGTTTTAGTACTGTTTATATGTTCCCCCAATATATTTGGCCTTGTTCAGATTTCCTGCATTAACAGGTTGAGAGGTACGTGCAAATAAATTGCTTTATAGAATTAGACATATCCAAACCTCTCAGCTGTCCCCAATTTTGGCTCAAAATGTTGCTCTTCCCCTAATAATCCCTCCACAAAATGGAAATTTTGGAAGAAAACATGGAGAGTTTACAATTAATAAATAACTGTAATAATCAGAGTTATAGATTACTTTTATTTCAGAAATGCATGTAGATTCTTTTATTTTGTCAGCTGTTCAAGTTAACAGTACTAATATTAAAAAGTGTCCCTTCTTTGATAGGTTCCCAGCTGTATTGTGTGGCTATTTTATATTTTTGCATCAAATTTTGGTCCATTTTTCATAAAATTGTGTTTTTTTGGCAAATTAGTGGCAAATCATAAAAGACTGAAGTCAGAAAATAATGACAGACATTTCAGTTTCGGATTTCATACCCTTCAGAAAATTCATATTAATGCAAGACCTACTATTATCTTTCTAAGTTTATAAGAGCAATATTTAAAAATTGTCCTTATTTTTGGGCCTTTGTCCCACTTCTATGTATGGCTTTGTCCAGATTTCTTGCTCTGAGGTTGACAGGTATGACAAATGTGTCAGGACCATCACAATCTGCCACAGACATTTCAAATTGTGACATACTTGTTGCACCCCACTCCCCCATGTAGTGACTCTGGATGTGTCCAAGCAAGGCAAGGAACAGTTATGCAGTGTAAATGTGCAGATTATCCCCCCATCCAAGGTAGACACAAGTACTACAGTGGCTTTTCATCTGTCCTTGATTTTGCAGAATGTTCTGGTTTCTGTCATATTTTTATACTGTTCATTTATGCTTATTATTCAGAGCGTGCCTGTTGTTCTGTGTTTAAGTAGCAATGCTTTAATGACTATCAAGTAAGCTTGTCTAAGATTTTAAAATGCAAGTAAGTTTTAATAAGCATACTGTTAAAGACTTGCCAACATTGAAAGCCTTTCTGTTGTTGCCATGCAGAGAATACTTACATAACTATATAATGTATAAGCCTTGGGTATTGAAATGCATATGACAGTATTTGTAGTAAAGGACAGGATTGCATTATTTTAAAAAGCTCATTACATTTGTTGAAGACTTGCAGTCATCTTTGCAGGCTTTACCTACAAGCTAAACAGAATGCCAATCTATCATGTGTGGTCCATAACCTGTGCAGTAATCCTTTAAGCAATGTATGTTGAGCTTGTATCTTGTTTGCTTTTCATTTTTTACTTTGATCATGTTTTCCCCATGAAACAAGTAGATAGTTGTTGTCAGGCAGCAGGTCTTTTTTGGATAAGAAACATTTTTACAAGTAGGGGTATCACAGAGATTGCTACTTTCAGCATGTTACTTGGTACTACAATAAAGCTGAATATAAATTATAATTAGAACTGCAGTGCAAGGAGAAGTGGTTTGAGTTGAGTGCTGCTTGTTTTTCTTACACTTGATTTTGACTGGCATTCCAGTAATGTATTTAAAAAGGAAATTATTTTTCATGCCTCACAACCTTTTTGTTTCCATCTAGATATTAAGTAAGCTGTCATGCAGCCAATGCATTGACATATTTTTTTTCTTCTACACTTCATTTTGTCTTGACTGGACTCTCATAATGATAGTTTGGCACCCAGGGCAGCGTATTTAATTAAAGTTACAGTTTTTGTGGTTTTGAGCATAGCACCTCCCTTTTCTAGTTGGTCACACCCATTCCCATTAACTGCACCAGTTCAGCTGTCTCCTGCCACCCCCCCCTTTGATTTGAAGTCACCAGCCGCCACTGCAGTTAACTGAGAGTACAATTCTGTGAAACACTGCTTTGTCATGAAATAGTAAAGTCAATTGAAGTCATACTCAAACTGCAGTTTAGAAGGATTGTGATGGGCCTACTAACAGTTGCAATGAAGGGCAGGGAAGATGTATGTCATTAACTAGTTATGTGTAATTTCAAGGAATAATTTTCCTTACACATACCCTTTCTGTATCTATAATGTACAGTGATGTATAGTTCTGTTCATACAAGTTGGATGTTACAACACTGTGTGAGGAATGGATTATCTCAATTATTGTTAATTTCTCTAGCACTGTGCCGACATGAATGTAATTTCAAAACAGTTTAGCTACATGAGCAGCACATGTTCATAATTTGCAACCATAAACCAAGATCATTCTTGGTATACCATCTCTCATCAGGATAATGTCATAATATTTACTCTTTTCACTGCCTGAAAAACATGCTTATACACTTAAGACGTGTTAGTGTAGGCAGATCAGTCTCAGGTTTATAGTTTGGATGTAGATTACATGTCAGACCAAAAGAAAATAACCGACCACCATGGCTAAAAGAAACACCAAAACCTTTAATGAAAATCCAAGATAAGATACAAAATGCACAGACTCTGACAGAGTTCCCAAATTAATATCAAAACATTACTGCTGGGTTAGCCTAGATGACATCACTCTTTGTCACTTGCCTTCAGTTCCCAGGCTAACAGAAACTTAACAAAATGTAACATTTCTCTGTGAAAATACATATCTCTCAAAATTCTGCTCAGAACTGGAAGTCATAAAACAATTAAATACTTTTATATTTTAGACGTAGTAATTACTTCTCTCCAAGACAATATAAACTTCTAGCTCTAGACATGTGTGTCTGCTTGTTGCACTGAAACTACTTTTTATAGCACATCATAAAACATTCTGATTCCAACCTATTTTCTTGAAGCCTTGCAAGTTAACTCTGTATGTTCTAGCTTCTAATATTAAAACATACATTTGCACAGGTATCTAGTTTATATGCATGTCTGTTCTTTTCCAGTAGGGTACACTGTGGTTATATTCTTGAAGCTCAGTACATAATATACAGTTCTGTATAAATCAAAGCAATATTCACAAATAACATAGCATTATTTACAAAATTTCAGCTAGCTGGGCTGGCAGCATCACAATTACCCCTCCCCCAAACACTGAAGCTAGTTTTCAAGTGACCCTTGAGGAAAGTTGGTTGAGAAGGTTGAGCCTATCTAGGCATATCTTATCCCATCCCGTCTTGAAATCCCATCTGCATTGGCATTGCTAAACCCACTGCAGTGCTGCACTGTCATATCATTTGCTTACAACCCCAGGCTCCACCATAGTAACTTGACATTTTGCTGGCTGGCTTTATGTAGCCATGTTAAGGGATTGTGGTCTGTAGCTACAGTGAATTTCCTTCCATACAGATAAGGTGGAAGTTCCTGCAGTGTCCACACAATGGCTAGGCATTCCTTTTACTACATCTGCATAGCATTCTGCCCTGGGTTGGAGCCTACAACTGAGATAAACCACTGGGTGCTCTTTTCCCTCTGCATAAACCTGGCTAAGTACAGTCCACACCCCATGGTTTGAAGCACCCACCTGC
This sequence comes from Protopterus annectens, assembly GCF_019279795.1. NCBI lineage: Eukaryota > Metazoa > Chordata > Ceratodontiformes > Protopteridae > Protopterus > Protopterus annectens. The sequence goes on from NC_056731.1 coordinate 687,894,812, forward strand.
ACAACAACCTATTTGCTTTAATTTGGACTGGCTAACAAACACAGGGGAGTCCTTCCAAAGCTCCTTTAAGCTCCTGGGATGTCTTCTTACATGCTGGGGTCCACACTAACTTATCTGGCCTGTTTTTCTTTGTCAGTCTTGTGAGGGGAGCAGCTATTATACTATAACTGTGGATGGACTTTCTGTAGTACCCTGCTGTCCCTAAGAATGCCCTCACCAGCTTTTTGGTAACAGGAGCAAGCTATGCCTAAATGGCTTCCACTTTGCCTGGTGCTGGCTGGATCTTGCCACTTCCCACTCTATGTCCCAGGTAGGAGACCTCTGCAATTTCAACCTGACATTTGCTAGGCTTAATGGTTAACCCTGCTCTCTGTATTCTTCCCAGCTCCTCCCTGACATGCTGAAGGTGTTCTTGCCAGGAATGGCTGTAGATGGCAATATCATCTAGGTAAGCAAGTGCAAAATCTCCTCCTCCTGCTAGGATATGATCAACCAGCCTCTGGAAAGACACTGGGGCATTTTTCATCCCAAAAGGCATCATTGTGAACTCATATGAGCCAAAAGGAGTCAAAACGGCTGACCTCTCTCTAGTCTGGGGTGCCCACCATGGGTTTCCTTAGACCCAAGAGCAGCACTGGGCATCCCTTTCCTGAGCAGTGATGCCCTGCTTGCTAGGTATAGGTCTCCCTTATTCCCCAACTCATCTGCAGTAGTGCATTGTCTATCAGCTAACCAGATTCTCATGTCCTTAGGCAAAGTCACCAAAAGGCCTGCTAGCCCTTCAAAAGTGGTAACTGGACATCTACTCACCCAACTATGAGAAAATAAGTGTTAGTTGAGCAACATATTCACACACACACTTTCATCTGCCTTGTGTCTATGCTCACAAAACCTTTTACTAAAAGCTTTAGGTGTTAAAACATTCTAGCAAACAGTTCTTTACAACATTATAATTTAAATAATTAGTATCAGACAATTTGGAGATAACAGTTACAGCTTTACCATAGAGTAAAGGGGTCAGGAACCTTACCCAGAGCCCTTGGTCAACATTATATTGTTTACCTACCCTCTCAAACATATGAATGAAACTATCAAAATTCTCTCTCTGTAAATTGTGGAAGGAATTTACTGACCTATGTTGCTTCTGGGGTTCGGTTACTCCCTTCCCCATTACTTCCATGACTCTGGTGAAGAGTTAGCATCTTCTTTTCATGTTGATTCTGCCTAGCCTTCTCCTCATCTTTCAGGCATTGCAGTTTCTCATTTTCCTCCACCTCAAGATGTCTCAGTCTCTCTGCTACTTCTATTTCCAAAAGCTTGGCCTCTAGGTCAAGTCTCTTTAACTCCAGATGGATTTTTAAGTCCTCTGTGGAAAAGTTGAGCTGTCCATTTTCCGAAAATTGTACATAGCCATGGCCAGTCTGATTGTGCTCCTGGTTGGTATTCTGTAATGCAGCTGTGACTAAAGCTGCAATTGTGTCTGCCTTAGTCAGGTTGGCATGCCCCACTCCTTTAGCCTGGCACATCTCAGCTAACTGGCTCTTTGTCAGCTTGCCATACTCCTCTGCTGACATGCTTGCCTGCTCTCCCTGACTAACTAAGCTAACAAACAAAATAAAACAATTGTTACATGAACTCTGAATGTTCACTGCATGGTTAATAGAGAGTACAAATACCTTCAGTGACCACTGTACACAGGCTACAGGAATTCAATATCCACACCAGTAGAAGTCAATTAATATGTGATGTTGTTAACTCACCACTGTCAACCAATTAATATGTGATGTGGATATTCCACCACTGACAACCAATTAATATGTGACACCCCTGCACTGGCTCAGTAATCAAGGAGCCTCAATCCTCACCACTAGCACCAGAAAGGGATGTCACATTGGGAGGATGACAAGTACACACACAGTAAAGTACAATTTCTTTTAAGACCACACAGAGATCACAGTCAGTCTGGGGCTGGTTTCTGCCTCTTTCTCCACATCGCCAGTAAGACTCCCCACTGGCACAGCTATAGGGTTAAGATCTTAGCCCAGTGGCCAAGCAAAGATCTCCACCACCCGCCTATCCAGCCAGCTCTTCATGTCCCTGCCCAAGTAGCTGACACAAACACACTTTGAGTTGTGATTTATATACAAACACACACCTGAGGAAGGGTGGCACAGGTTCACTAGCTATGGCCCCTTCTGACCAGACTATAAGGAAGTACCAGCTGCCACCAGTCACCCTTACTTATCAGCTACTTTTAAGGCCCTTACCAAAGGGTGCCCGATCTTACTGTGTAATGTTACTATTAATCCAAATGGTAAGTGTGACCATGACTTTCAAGGCTATTGGAGTGGCCTATACAGTGTCACCAAATACATATGAAAGTACTCTAAGAACTTAAATATCTCTAAACAAACCACCACAATTAAAAGGTTTAAATATTTAATAATAAATAATAAACAAACAAGACAATACTCTATTAACACTGTAACTACAGAGTTCAGAATCACAGTAAATATTTTAAAACAACATTGTAGGACAGTCTCAAATAAATACAGAAAACATCTAAACTAATCTTATTATATTCCTATCTAGCTTTAATTGATATTACTGTAATCTAGTTACTTACTATTAGCAAGGCAAATGCAGATGAGAAATGCTGAATGGATGTTTCTAGATCCAAGACAAGATACAAACTGCACAGACTCAGAGATTTCCCAAATTAATATCAAAACATTACTGATGGGTTAGCCTAGATGACATCACTCTGTCATGTGCCTTCACTTCGCAGGCTAACAGAAACTTAACAAAATTTAACATTTCTCTGTGAAAATACATATCTCTCAGATGTTTGCCCATAACTGGAAGTCATAAAACAATTAAATATTTTTACATTTTAGACCTAGTAATTACTTCTCTCCAAGACAATAGAAAGAAACTTCTTGCTCAAGACATTGTGTCTGCTTGTTGCACTGAAACTACTTTTTATAGCACATCATAAAACATTCTGATCCCAACCTATTTTCTTGAAGCCTTGAAAGTTAACTCTGTATATTCCAGCTTCTACTATTAAAACAAACATTTGCACAGGTATATAGGTTATATACATTTCTGTTCTTTTCCAGTAGGGCACACCATGGTTACATTCTTGAAGCTCAGTACGTATTATACAGTTCTGTATAAATTGAAGTAATATTCACAAATAACACAGAATTATTTACAAAATTGCAGCTAGCTGGGCTGGCAGCATCACAGTTCCCCCACTGAAAACTCAATGTAGTTTTTCAATCAACCCTTGAGGAACGTTGCTTGAAAGGGTTGAGCCTATCTGGGAATACCTTACCCCATTCCCTGTCTTGAGAGCCCATCTGTGCTGGCATTGTTAAACCCACTGTGGTGCTGCACTGTCATATCATATGCTTGCAACCCCAGGCTACACCTTAATAACTTGGCATTTTGCTGGCTGGCTCGATGTAGCCATCTTAAGGGATTGTGTTCTGTAACTACAGTACATTTCCTTCAATACAGATAAGGCAGAAGTTTCTGCAGTGCCTACACTATGGCTAGGCATTCTTTTTCTACAGCTGCATAGCATTCCTCCCTGGGTTGGAGCCTATGACTGAGATAAACCACTGGGTGCTCTTCTCTCACTGTAGAAACATGGCTAAGTACAGCCCACATCCCATGGTTTCAAGCATCCACCTACACAACAATTTCTTTGCTGTAATCTGGACTGGCTAACACAGGGGGTCCGCCCAAAGCTCCTTTAAGTTTCTGGGATGGGATGCCTTCTTACATGCTGGGGTCCACACTAGCTTATCTGGCCTGTTTTTCCTTGTCAGGACTGTGAGGGGAGCAGTGATGGCACTACAACTGGGGACAAACTTTCTGTAGTAACCTGCTGTCCCTAAGAATGCCCTCACCTGCTTTTTGGTAACAGGGGAAGGCCGTGCCTGAATGGCTTCCACTTTGGCAGGTTCTGGCCTGATCTTGCCACTCTCTACTCTATGTCCCAGGTAGGAGACTTCTGCCATTCCCACAAGACATTTTCTGGGCTTAATGGTCTACCCTGTCCTCTGTAGTCTGAACAGCACCTCCCTGACATGCTGAAGGTGCTCTTGCCAGGAATGGCTGTACAGGGCAATATCATCTAGGTAAGCAAGGGCAAATCTCTTGCTTCTGCTAGGATATGATCTACCAGCCTCTGGAAAGTTGCTGGAGCATTTTTTCATCCCAAAAGGTATCTTTGTGAATTCATACAAGCCAAAAGGAGTCACAAAGTCTGACCTCTCTTTAGCACAGTCAAGGGCACATACCAGTAACCCTTGTTAAGATCAATGGTGGTAAGATACTTATCTCCACCCCACTGTTCTAGGCTTCATCTGTCCAATGCATGGGGTAAGCATCTGACTCTGTGTGACTATTCAATTTCCTGTAGTCCACTCAGAACTTGGTGCTACCATCCTTCTTTGGTACTAGCACCACTGGGGAGGCCCTGGGACTGCTGGTCTCCTGAATTACCCTAGTTGCAACATTTCCTGTATTTCCCCCCTCAGAGTCTGTTTGACTCTCTCAGGCACCCTATAAGGGGCCTGCTTAGTAGGCCTTTAGGGTTCTGTAGCCACATGATGCTGCACCAGGTGGGTGCACCCTGGTTTCCTAGTGAACATTTCTCCACACTCCTGTAACATTGCTTTTTCAAACTTGGTTAGAGGATAGATGATGGGAGATTTCTACCCCTTCCACTGAGGTGTTAGCCATAGTATCACAAAGGACATCATTCACCAGATCCTCCTCAGACTATTCCTGCAATCCACTGCAAATACTCAGCACAAGGGCCTTCCTAACATCATAAGGTTTCATTATGTTAACATGGCACAATTTGTGCCACTGCCTCCTGTCTAACAGTTCTACTATGTAGTTAAATTCTCTGACCTTCATTACCACCTTGTAGGGTCCCCCCCCAAGCTGCCTGCAGCTTGTTCTGTCTGACAGAAATGAGAACCATTATCTGCTGCCCTACACCATACTCTCTAGCTCGAGCATTCCTGCCATACCAGACCTTGTTCTGCTGTTGTGCTTCTGCCAGTTTCTTCTGGGTCAAGCCCATAAGCTTCCTGAGCCTTGTCCTGAGGTTTAGGACATATGCCACAACAGACTCCTTGTGGGATTCACATTCACCCTCCCACTCATCTCTAATCAAATCTAGAGGTCCACCTCACCCTATGCCCATACAGCAATTGAAAGGGTGAAAAACCTATGGATTCCTGGGGAACTTGTCAGTAAGCAAATAACTTATGGGGCAAATATTTGTCCCAATCCCTCTTAAACTGTTCTGAAATGCCTGTAACATTGTCTTGAGTGTAGAGTTTAACCTCTCAACAAGACCATTAGTCTGGGGGTGGTAGGGGGTGGTCTTTAAGCGCTTCACCCCACAGTACTTCCACAGACAAGCCAGCAGGTCTGACATGAAATTGGCACCTCTGTCAGTCACTATTTCTTTTGGGAAACCTACCCTGCTTAAAAACTCTAACAAAACATTTGCCACTTTTTCTAGCTCGGTGGAGGACAGAACCACTGCTTCAGGGTATCTGGTAACAATAGGATATACTTTTCCTCTTTGGAACTTGGGGTACTCAGAGGCCCCACAATATCCATAGCTACCCTCTGAAATGGCTCTGCAATCACAGGCAAAGGCATCAATGGAGCTTTCACCTTGTCTCCTGCCTTGCCTACCTTTTGTCACTGCTCACAGGTCCTGCACTACCCTGTTACATCTCTGGAAATCCCAAGCCAATAGAAGTTTGGCATAATACGTCTTTTCATATGTTTTATGCCCATATGACCAGCCAAGGGAATATCATGGGCTATGGCTAGAAGTGCCAGATGGTAGGCTCTGTGCACTACCAACTGCTGTATTCTCTCATCCTCTAGCCCTTCAGGGATCCACTCTCTATACAGTAAACCTTTGACCCAGTTTACAGATTCCTCCTTCCCTTGAGAATCAGGTGCCTCACTAACGACCTCCCTCCGGCCTTGTAATGTAGGATCTGAGAGCTGAGCCTGTCTCAACTCTCTCTTAGTAACCCTTCCCAGCTCTCCTTCCCAAGAAAGTCTGGTATCCTTAGACAGAGGTACCTCTGTCAGCCTGGGTACTACTACTCACCTCTGCCCTTCCAGTCACACTGTCCAAGGGAACATCAGTACCCACAAGCAGCTGTGGCTCACCTTCAGTCTCACTGCTACAGGGTAGCTCTCTACAGGAAGTAACCACCTCAACAGTCCTAGCTGCAAGTGTGTGGTCTTTTTGGGTCTCCCCAGGGAACCAGACCAACATGCTTGTCTCCAAGACTGACTGCATGTGACTGCATGCACACACTGTACTGCATTATCAAGGTCATTCCCTATCAGGACATCTGCAGGGATATACTCAGACACACCTACTTGCTGGCTTCCTTTTCCATCCTCACAGTCAAGGTGACCCCTAGCCAAAGGTATTTGGAATGGTTTCTGACTGGAGTAGACTGCCCAAGCATTAGTGCTCCTCTAACCATTGCAGGCTTCATAATGGTTAGGTCAGTGGCTGTGTCTCTCTTAGCCATGGCCTCTTTCCCATTCACTAAGATATGATATAATCACTTATGGTAGTTTGGTGCCCTTGTTGTCTCAGGACAACCTACTGTTGGTATTTTGTCATTCCCACTTATTGGCTCTCCCACCTTTTGATCTTCACCTGGCCTCCATGGACTTCTATATCCTACATGGCCCCACTGGTTGCATTTAAAACATTTAACCCTTGGTTGTGGATGTGTACCTGGACAAGTGGCTTCCCCTACTACTGGTGGACTCTGTTGTGGCAGTCTGGGCTGCCCACCATGGGTTCCTTTACACCCTTGAGCAGCACTGGGCATCTCTTTCCTGTGCAGTGATGCCCTGCTTGCCAGGTATAAGTCTCCCTTCTTCCCCAACTCATCTGCAGTAGTGCATTGACTATCAGCTAACCAGATTCTCATGTCGTCAGACAAAGTGCTAAAGGCTTTTTCCCTCACCAAAAGGACTGCTAGCCCTTCAAAAGTGGTGACCTGACATCTACTCACCCACCTATGAAAATAAGTGCTTAGTTGAGCAACATATTCCCACACTTTCAACTGCCTTGGTTCTATGCTCACAAAACTTTTTTCTATAAGCTTCAGGTGTTAACTTAAAACATTCTAGCAAACAGTTCTTTACAACATTATAATTTAAACAATTAGTAGCAGACAATTTGGAGGTAACAGTTACAGCTTTACCATGGAACAAGGGGGTCAGGAACAATATCCAGAGCCATTGGTCAACATTATATTGTTTATATACCCTCTCAAACATATGAAATAAACTATCAAAATTCCACAAAAAATAGTAGTACAGTTCGGTACCAATGAAGGCTGTCTTCCAAAACCACAAAATCAAAGCCACACTCCACAAAATTCACTCGTTTTTCACAGATAAGACACTGTTTATTGGACAAATAGAACTCAGTAAAATGGATTTAGCGCTTTCGTCTCCACACTGGAGACCTCTTCGGAATCAATTAGAAGCACCTCTCCCATTCCTTTTATACATCCATTGGGGAGTACTCTGATGTGGTGTCTTGAGTCAATCAGGGTATTAGGATCACATGTGGGTAATATTTGCATTCTGATGAAGTTTTTATGAATTAAAACATATGTGGAGTGTTTTCTAGAGGTAAATAAATTGTTGGCATTTGGACTTCGATTTCCTTGTGCTTCCTTCCACCTTTTGTTATTTGTTGCCTTGGAAGGTTGTATCTCCAGTTTTTTGGATTTATTAACTCTGCATGTTCCAGCTTTTACTATTAAAACATACATTTGCACAGGTATATAGTTTATATACATTTCTTTTCTTTTCCAGTAGGGTACACTGTGGTTACATTCTTGAAGCTCAGTGCATAACATGCAGTTCTGTATAAATTATAGCAATATTCAGATATGACATACAAGTAGTTACAAAATTCAAGCTAGCTGGGCTGGCAGAATCACAAGTTGGATAAGTGTCTAAGAAAGAAACAGATAAGCTGAGGTCAAGGTAAATTGATTTGAGGCGGGTATCAGATGATTTAGAATGATCTTTATTTGAATACTGTTACTGGTGAGTGTGGATCAATACCATTGACTCTTGAGGTTATGTTTAGAAAACTGTAGCTTGACTCTAGTGGTGTAATGGTATCAGGAATGAACATTGAAAGGCATTAAGCCATTATAGACTAGTTCAAGTTACTGCCAAACCTGGAAAAGTTATAAAAAGTACTTTTCAGAGTAGGCACATTATATTTGTGGATATTAATTGCCTACCACTTTGATCAGATATTTCAATTTCAGTAAGTCAATGGCTAACAATCAATATTAAGTACAGGTGAAGAAAATGAGGAATAAAGCTGGCAATGTAATATTGTGTATAGCAGCCTTTATATCAAATAAGAGACAGATCATTGGAGAATCATGACTGCTGATAGCTGATTGGTTAGAAGCCAGTGTCTAGTAGGGTGTCATGGGAAACGAAAGGTGGTGTCAAAAGCAAAATAAATTGGATTGTTATGATAACAAATTAGCTCAGAAATCAGAATCAGGGGAATAAAATATGTGTAGTAAAGCTAATACGGTGGGCAGAAAGGTGACAGTGACTCAATGTAAAAAAGTAAAGGATGATGAGTTATCAGAGACACAGGAGGGAGATCACAGGACTGTCTAACCTGTGTCACAACCTGCAGTGAATATTGAGCAGTCTGACAGTGAGTAAATATTAAGCAACTCTAATTGTTCAGTGGCAGCTTGCAAACTATCATTAGTTCTTATCTTTCAAAGGCACCAGTGACTTATTAAGTTGCTTTGTAATGACTTGTTGCAACCTTAGAAAAAAAAATGTTGCCAGTTGTCATTAAATGATCAGGATTGTGCATTGACAGTGGAGGGGGAACTAAACTGGTATGTTTCTTAGTCCAGCAAACTTTCTTGATACTGCTCTGGGGTTTATCCAGATATAATGTACAGACTTCAAATACAACATCAACAATGGAAGATGAAATACAACTACGACAATCCAGTGTTCACAAAAAATGTTTACTATCCTCTGGCACCTCGACTCAATACCTTCAATGGAGTAAAAATGTCAATACACAACCACATCTTTTAGACATCAGAAACAACACAATTAATCAATCAAGCAATTATACAATTAATCAGTCACCAACTATACTAAAACTTTGCAATTACAAACTGCATTAATCCCCACAGGAGTTAAAGTGCCACATTTTAAAATAAAAAGAGCTTCTTTGTACAGAAGCTTCTACAGACTTCTCTGATGGATCAATAAAAGACTTTCCAAGTGCAGACAAGAAGGCTGTTTGTTTTTGAACATCACATTGTGGGCAGATCTAACACAATGAGCTGTGATAAATATTAACATAGTTGTCTAGTGAAGATGGATGTAAGAGGAAGCAGTTTATATTCTTCCACTGAACATGGCAGCTATAAACCTATTCATGCAATACTGTAAACTACTCCTGAGGCTTTAGAAACTGCTTATGAAAAAATGTTAACTTGAGATCACCAAGACAACAGAATAGAAGAGGGCCAGGATCTGAATAATTAAGAAAGATGGAATGTACTTCTTGCATATGTTTATGGCAAAAGAACAGAGAAGGGTGACATGATATGGTTAATATGAAAATTGGCAGAATTATAAAGGGTATACAGACTTAAATTTTATATATTTATTTATTTATTTTTGATCACTAGGGATAGCCCTATTGATCAGAGCTCCTTTCCAGCATAAGGCCAGAGATAAAAGCTCCAACAGAATAAGTTAATGTACACATTAATATAAACTGGAGGCATTAGCAAATCAGAATACACACCATAACATTATATAAGGTGCATTTAAATAGCAGTCAACAGATAGTTATATGGGCTTAGCTAAGGAATACATTATTAATTTAGTGCGAGTGACTTTATATTACAAGATGTATTCAAAAGCAGGTCTATATCTGTTTGTCAAAGTCTAATTACAGAAAACGCCTGTTCATAGAACCAAAATCACCCAACAGCCGTTCTTCGAATGTTCACATCAGCAAATGTTTTTCCCAGGGAATAAAATGACTTGGCCATCAGATGAACCCACACACACACACACACACACACACACACACACACACACACACACACACACACACACACACACACACACACACACACACACACACACACACACACACACACACACACACACACACACACACACACACACACACACCACAGTACATCAAACCCACCAAAGTGGGGGGATACTCTCCCCACACACCCCCCACTTATATATACCAACTCTGAGATTGCAATACAGTGTGGAAAAGGACAAATTTCCATATGCTGGCTGAATCATTTCCTTCCCTGGGAAAAACTTTCACTGATGTTAATATTCAATGAATGGCCATTCACTGATTTCAGTTAGATGAACAGCCTTTCATTGTAATTAGACTTCAACAAACTGATATAGGTCCTTTCAAGAACAACATAGCAAGAGCAGTAGGAGCAGTGAACTGCAGGCCTGGCAGAGAGTATTAGCAATAAAGGGAAGAAGATGGGAAGGTGGGGAAGATGGAAAATGAAGAGAGTAATAATGGAGGGGTGAGGCAGAGGTTATGTTAGCAGTTAACAGTGAGAGTGACAGGGAGAAAAAGAGGCAAGTGAGGCAGGTTAGTACATAGTGCTATTGTTGCTGGTAATTTAAGATGTGGCATTTTTTTTTCTTTTTAGCCAGGAGTAGAGTAAGAGCAGAACCAATCATCCATCAGATGTGGATTAAGTTGCTGTTTAAAGGGTTTAGTTTTACTTAGTTGTTTTAGTGGGAACAGGATGGTGTTCCACATTTTTGCAACGTGGCATGAGAATAGGGAGTCTTCTCCTATATTGCTGGATCTGGCTATGTTTAGTAGATGTTTATCTCTCGAGGGAGGGGCTATGTTTGGTGTATACTGTTTGAGAATATGGGCTAGGCTTGGGCATTTTCCAGGGTTGTAAATGAGGGTGTAAGTAATTAATAGTTGGGAGCAAGCAAACAAGGTAGTGAGGGAGTTCTATTCAGTAGAGATGTTTTAGGGATAAACAGTAATGTTGGCAACAAACTTTCCTATTTTATTATAGCAACTGTTCAAGTAGGTAAGATTGACTAGACTGTAGGTTGATGAGTACAGGAGCTCCTTAAATAAATGGGAGTAGATAAGCAGTAGCTATGTTTCCTTGCTTCATATATTAAATAGGGCTTTATTCTGTAGCTGATGTTGAGCTTTTGATGTTTTTTTATAGCTTTTTTTAGCTGAAGATCACAATTCATGTTTTCATAGATAGGGATGCCAAAGGTTTGGTGTGGAAAACTATTTCAATTGTGGTATTGTTGGAGGAAGTTAAATAAAAGAGATTTCCTGTCATTGTATGTTTTAGATGTATACAGTAGTAGTTTGGTTTTCATGGGGTTCAATAGGATATGTGAGTTGGTGAGCCATGTCCCTACAAAGATGATGGATTCTTGGGTAAGTTGTAGTATTTCAAGAGTTTTGGCTGTGCAGATAAGCATAGAGTCATCAGCATAATTTATGATGGTAGCATGTTTGCTGGCTTTGTGTAGATTGTTGATGAAAATATTGAAGAGGAGTATGCCAAGGATGGACTGTTGGGGAATGCTGACAGATACATAAAGAAAGGAGAAGATTTCTGAGTGCCATTTAAGAACCTGTTGCCCATTTAATAAATAGCTGGCCAATCATAAGAGAGAGAGAGGATGTAGCTAGTCCAAATGTTGACAGTCTTTTCAGACATTTAGGGTGGGACACAGTATCAAAGGTCTTAGATAGGGCAAGGAATACTGCAGATACAAGGTTACCACCATTTCTATGTAAATTAATGGAGATGGAGAAACTGAGGAGAGCAGCAATGGTGCTGTGATGTGGCAAAATCCACAATGGGTAGGAGAAAGTAGTTTATTGTCAGGTATGGAGTTGAGAAGTTGATGATGGAGATAGATACATTTTTCAAGGATCTTATGTAATGGAAAAAGGATGGCTATGAGCTAATACTTGATGAAGTCAGTAGATTTGCCTCCTTTATAGATTGGTAGTATGTAAGATTTCTTCCAGAGTATTGAAGCATAGCTTTCAGTGATAGACCAGATGATTAAGATAGATACAGGAGAGGCTAAAGCACCTACTGCAGTTTTAATATATTCTGCTGGTATGTTGTCTGGGGCAAGTGTTGCTGGTTTTAGTTGTAGAAGTTTTTTAATGGGTGAAGTTGGTTTAGGTTGCAGAGAAATTTTATAGGGCATGTGGTTATTGTCAGTTTGCTTTCAGTTTTGGTCTGTTTTCAGCAAAACCATACATTATCTCTTTTTCATTAGCAATTTTATTTACCCTGTTAGCTAGGGAGCTGAAAGATGAAACATTTGTATAAGAGTTAACAACATTGTTTCTTGTAGAGATGTTAACAGGACCTCAGAATAGCCTTCCAGTGCAAGAACAAATTTCAACATGGACCTTTGAAGATTCAAAGATAGAACACTGGAAGATTGGGAAGGGAAGAGAAGGTGGGAACTTGTGATAACTGGGTTGAATTAGTGAACTGCTGGTCTTTTTCAGTAATCAAGGACCTGAATTTTGTCTTTGACTTAGAACATGCTGACAAGGCAGATGTGTCCCAGAAACTGCCCATCTTATGGAATAGGCTTCCCATCCATGTGAAGCTGAGTTTGTCTATTACCCAGTTTAAGTGCAGCCTAGACCAGTGGAAGGGGAATAGGAAATTTGCACCTGGCCTGGCACCCATGTCCTTTATGGACAGAGATAGCTTATAAATGTCTGGCCCTCAATGTCCTATTTGGATGCAGGACCTCATTATTCTTTACAGAAAACTTGGCTAGACTTACAAAGGCCCCTCCAGGTTGTTAGCCTAGTAACAGTCTATGAACCTATGAATCACATTCAGAGCTTATCTGTTTATAGCACGTCCAAATCTATGAATACAATGAAATGTCTCATTGCACATGCAGGATATAAGGCCTTTTTGTTTGTCTCTTGTTTTTTTGTTTTTTAATGCTGCCGCAAAAGTTAGTATCCAGCTCATTTATGGTCAGGTCTGAAGAAAGGGTGGACTGAGTGCAGGAAGCATGCATCTTTTAATATAGCGGACTTCTTTACTAGATTTAAAAATTGTTTCAGTGATGGTTTCAAAAAGTTAAGGTTAATAAAGAAAATTATTCTTACGCTATTCAAAATAGACAAGCTATCCTAGCTTACAATATAATTCACAAAATTTTACAAAATGATATAGCAGCTTAGCAAATGTGCAGGTTTGATTTAAATGCAAATGCTTGATGGATATAATCTAGTCTCTGGAAGCCATCAAGAGTGACTGTTCTTGCTATAACATCAACAAAACTGAAGTAGTACCAGCTCTTCTACTTTTCATGCAATATCCACAACCATGTAGTGGTACTAAAACTAAGGAGGTCAAATAAATACCTGTAAGAGACATTCCTGTCAACTTGACAAGGAGTGTGCGATAAAGGAAGTTAGGCCCAAGAACTTTATATAAAGAAGGTGCGATCTTAAAGTCAGAAAAGAAATGGGGAACAGAAGAGGAATAGACTGTGCAGGTCAGTGTTGCAAGATTAAGTCTACAGTTTCTTGGCATTGATGTGTGTAATTTATACAGCACTGTTTGGAGACTATGAAACAGTATGTATAAAACACAGATGACAGAAAATAAAAAAACAGCATTAAATGTTCATCTTGTAATGCTATAATAAATAGCTAAAAGATTTATAAAGCCAGAATTCTAAGCTTAAAATATAGATGAGCAGCAATGAGATTTTGTTTAAATTAATAAACCAGATTGATTTTTTTTTTTTTATTTGGAGTTGCATAATTATCTTTTTGACAAAAATCAAAGCCATAGTAACCGAGAAATGCAAACATTATCTGCTCCACAAGAGCTTCTGTCTTGCAAAATAGTTCATAGTCCCTGTGCAAGTCAGTTTCAAACTTTCAAATGAGAAAGGCTTGTTGTTTTGATATAAACTTAATATTGTTTGACATGGTTTTACTGACAAGACAGACAAAGTTATAAAAAGGAAGCATAACAACATAGTGTAAAAAGATGACAGTAATTTTCATAATAGTGTGCACGATGATGGGAGACATAGGCCAAACCATTTTACAATTACTACATTTCTGTCAATACACAGTATAGTGCATTCTTTTGACTTTCATGTAGTTGTACAACTTTTGTTGCAGATGTCTGTTTCTTCAAAGAGGGGTTCAGTGTTTACTATGAATGCAGGTACACATTGCATGTGCATAAGAAGGAAAGGATGATATTCACTTAGTGAACTATCTAAAATGGCAGTAATACAGGCTATACTGTTGTAGTCTTCTTCTCTTCACATACTTGTTAAAGACCAGGAAATAGTCTATGTTTTAGGAATTAAAACTTGATAGACAAATGCCTTTGGCTAATTAAGATTTGTAATAATTACCATTCTGAAAACCAAAAGCATAGTAGAACAGAAACCAAACTTAGTAACTGAGAAAAATTCTAGCATCCACCTAGGCAAGGCTCTGTCCTCACTTAATGATCTCAAATATTCTTTTTATTATGGAGTCCAACATAATATGAGGTAGTATTCAGTATATGATTCAAAGGTAAACCTTTGTTTAGTTATGTGAAGATAACATTTCTTGGAAAGTTTCAAGGATGTAAGAAGCATTCTGTCATGGAGTTCAATATTGTTTCATTATACAATATTTAACTTATGGTTTGGATGAAGGAAGAGCGAGGCAGGAAAAGCTGTTAGTGTCTTATGCTGGCTTGTCTTTTCTGTAGGAAGAAAAGTATGGTCCTGATTAGTCAAATTGCTCATCAGAACAACAACAGACAAATGCTCAGGGAATACAGGATTGTTACAAGCCAAAGATCATAAACCTACATGCCAGGGTGGGCATAGCATGCCCATTCAGGGATGCAGATGCTCACAAGACTCACTAGGTAGAGTCTGGCAGTCTAAACACAAAATCCCTGATAGTTGTAGTTGCCTGTATGTTGACTGTCCAGAGTGGAAGAGTAAATGGCTTGCAGGCTAAGTGGGAGAAAAGCATTAAAACAAAAATCACAAATATGCACATGCATGCACACAGACATGCACACACATGCGCACACACACACACATTATATATATATATATATATATATATATATATATATATATATATATATATATATATATATATATATATATATATATATATAATGGGTCCACTGCTTTTAGATGAATCACATTTGGTCGAAAATGATTTCAGGCAGCCCACTTCACTGAAACCTCACTTGACTGAAAGTACATTTGGCCGAATTACATTTGATCGAAAATGGAATATAGCCCCTGCCCAACTGCAGTTCAACCCTGGAGTGAGAATATAAAGATGGGGGGTGTGGGGGGATGTGCAACCAGTTTTTACTGTTATATGTTTCAATGTATTTTTAATGGATACACGTACATAATAGTGCATAAACTGCAATTATGTGGGGGACTTTGCCCCCCACACACCCCAATGTGGGGGGCTCTGCCCCCACATCCCCCTTACTGAATATTCTCACTCCAGGGTTGCACTGCAGTGGGGCAGGGGCTAAATACCATTTTCGACCAAATGTAGTTCGACCAAATGTGTTTTCAGTCAAATGAGGTTTCAGTGAAGTGGGCTGCCTGAAATCATTTTCGACCAGCAAATATAGTAGATCCATATATATATATATATATATATATATATATATATATATATATATATATATATATATATATATATATATATATATATATATATATATATATATATGGTTTACTATTATTTCGCCGAATTAAACAATGGCAAATTGCTACTAGTTCAAAACTAAATGTGGAATTTATAATGTTGAACAGTTGAACACAAAGTCGAACTCTGAAGTGGTGAATGTTCAAATTTGACATAATTTGAACATTGACCACACTTCTGGGAACAATATTACTGTGACTTGCACAGTAAAAAACGTGTTCACTGGGGGGCAAGCCCCCCTGCACCCCACTACCCCAGCTACTTAAATATACAAACTCTGGGATCACACTATAGTGAGGGAGAGGGTACATTTCCCAATCCCCACTATAGTGCAATCTGCATCACAATGTCAAACCTTACAACAGCGAATGCTGTATTGCATTCGCTGTTGTAAGGTTCGACATTGTGGCATTCGTTTTTTTCTTTCTGCGAAACGTCACTTTTGCACAAATGTAAATTGCACTAAGTGCAATCGCAAAATGATGTGCAGCATATATATATATATATATATATATATATATATATATATATATATATATATATATCTGGATCTAGGACGTTTGCTCGAGTGAACAAACGTCCAAATCCATAATAACCAATCACACTAATGAAAGCACTTTTATCAAAAAAGCACTTTTTTTAAAGCGTGTTACAAAAAAAAAAAATGAAACACTACATTTACATTTTAGCATGGGGCCCCCCATACCCCTTACTTTAATATTCTCCTTCCGAGACCGCACTTACAGTGGGGTAAAGGGAAGTTTCCCTTACCTGCACTGTAGTACAGCCTCGGCAACAGGCATACTTACTCATAAGTGCTTCTTCGGTGAAAAGCACTTTGTCATAAGTATGCCCGGCCATTTGGGTTTCGGTCGTTTGCTCACTCGAGCAAACATCATATATAGATATATAGATATATAGATATATAGATATATAGATATATAGATATATAGATATATAGATATATAGATATATAGATATATAGATATATAGATATATAGATATATAGATATATAGATATATAGATATATAGATATATAGATATATAGATATATAGATATATAGATATATAGATATATAGATATATAGATATATAGATATATAGATATATAGATATATAGATATATAGATATATAGATATATAGATATATAGATAGATATAGATATATAGATATATAGATATATAGATATAGATATAGATAGATAGATAGATAGAGATAGATAGATATATATATATAGATACAGAGATACAGAGATACAGAGATACAGAGATACAGAGATACAGAGATACAGAGATACAGAGATACAGAGATACAGAGATACAGAGATACAGAGATACAGAGATACAGAGATACAGAGATACAGAGATACAGAGATACAGAGATACAGAGATACAGAGATACAGAGAGATACAGAGATACAGAGATACAGAGATACAGAGATACAGAGATAGAGATAGAGATAGAGATATAGATAGTTTAATTGTCAATATCTATAATTTGGTACTAGTTTTATAGTTTAATTGTGCAGAGGCAGGCCCTCTGTTAGAACTAGGTTTTACAATTATTCCCCTACATAATATGTTGTACTGCACTGAAATTGTGAGTTTGAAGTTTGTCTATACAAACACAAACACACTATATTCCTTTTTCCCTTACGTATTCAAATACATAAAATCATGCAATTTTTGTTTTTGTTTTTGCTGTGCCAAAGAGGTGAAGCATTTCACTTGGATTTCATCTTGCAGATTAATGGCTGCTGTTTTATTTTGTCTGTTAGTAGATTTAAGGTCCATGGGCTCTTTCTATTAAAATACTGCACTGACCATTTTAGGAAGTGCATACAGACATACAACTTGATTCATTCCCTGCACAGTGGCCACCTGTCATCCACTTAGACTTGCAGAAATGCACATTTTATTACAAAGATGGGATCACGGTGCCTTGCTGCTTGATTTAATTTTGCACTGTCCTCTGACAGAAGACATTATGGCTTGAAACTGAGGTTTGTATAGCAGTACAGTTTGCTTATGCATTCCATTTTTTTCTTTACATATTAATAAATCAGACTAGTATGTTCAAATTAATAAACTGCTTAAGAATGGGAGTAAAAATAGTAGCAGACTATGCAATACAGAAATGCAGGTAATACAGTCTCCTTAATCTAGTACACAAAAGAAAATGATCAGGAATTAATGACCAAACAACTGTTCATTAAATGGAGATGGATAATCATCTAAAGTAACCTTGTTCCGATACATGGAGCTACGGTCCATTAACCCCCACATGATATAATGTCTCTGCAGAAATAACCAGATGTAAACTACCTTTGTAATCTAAAGTGTTGACTGTTTTAGCAATGAATAATATTTACACACTTTTCCAAAACCGTTGCTTTGTTCGCAGGCATATGTGCTGGCACTCCTCCCAGTGGGTTGATGAGCCTTTTTCACACATTAACAATAGCAAAATCATTTGGTTTGCTGCTACCTTTACTTTTCAATATGCAGTAAAAATGGTAATGAAATAGAAATATGAATGAGATATGTATGGACAGAGTATGTTATCTGGCCAATGTCGCACAGTACAGTGGTGCGTAAAATGATGTTTTGTCTTAATTACATTTAACACTGCAGTATTGTTCCTATATTACCAGTTGCAGCATACTATGTGATGTTTCTGTTCTTTAATAATTATATGGATGGTATTCTGCAACTTATAAAATGCAGTGATTGTATAAAAGCCATAATAACTTAGGTGTGCTCTTCACAGACAACAAAGATTCAGAAATTAAATGGTATAAGAAGATAATTGGTACAAAGAGGTTATGCATTGCAGATACTATTAATTTTGTTCTCTTAACAGTATAAGAAATAAACATAGAGACTGCTGCTACAAGTACCACTAAAAAAATCATTTTAGGAAAACAGATTCTTGTTTTGTAGTGAAGCGCAACAAATGTTCAGTAAAGTTTGCAGCATAAGTGTAAATTATAATCCATTTCATTAATTGCCCAAATTACAGGCATAATCCAAAGAATTAAAGACATTATTTTACAACAAACTTGGGCATCTTTTCCTTTGAGTCATTAAAACTGATACCTGATATAAAATGTGAAAGCCTCGTTGATTTCAATTATCTAGTAAGCCAGTTCTTAAATTCTAAGCAAATAAAATAAAATCAAATAAAGCCCTTGCTTTTAGTTACTACAAGTCCATTATTAGTGTATATAATAGTTGGAGATACTTCAGGCTGTAGGTAGATTACTCTATCAGACTGCAACAATCAGAAACATGTTGTAACAACTCTGGTTTGTTGACATTTACTCTTACTATATATACAAGCAGGCTTCAAAGGCTTAAAGGTGTGACAAATGTATTTAAAGTTTACTGACTGCTATAACATAAGTACCTTTAGTAATGACTTTAACATGGTTTTGTTAAGTAACCCTCACAACTGTTAAGCTCTAGTTTTGTGCATTAACAACAGTCAGCAGCCACCGTGGAAGAGTGGCAGGAAGCACAAACAACTTTAAAACATGTTAAAACATAACTCAGAGATGTGTCAGTATGTTTTAAAGCCGTTTCTACTTCCCTCCACTTTTCTGTGGTGGCCACTGTCTATGTGGCAAAGGTAAATGTGTTAATGCTTTCAATGCTGTAGACATCTTAGTGATCCTGAACTTTTATTTATTTATTTTTTGTCTCTAACTTTTAAAGTACATAAAAGCTGGTAAAGCTCCATTCACTGCAAATAATTATGATCATTATGGTTGGGTCTCCAATCATAACCAGCTTGTTATGTGTTTAAGATAGAAAATTCAACATGAAAGGAAAGGTTGGGCAGTAAATCTTCACAGCTATGCCAAGAGTTCATAAAGCTTGTTTTGATTGGAGACCCAGACATAATTGTCTGTACTGCATGGAGATTTTCTATTCCATGCACTAACTGTAGGATTGTTTTATGACCATTCAAAGGCTTTGAAAGCTAGGAAAGTACTTGCCTATGTCAGGCAGACAGCAGGCAATAATAAAGTCCCCTTTGTCGAACTAATGACTTTAAAATTTGTTAGAGACTTCATTGTGCCACATTTTTGTGTATAAATGTGGCAAAGCAAAGCATCAAACTACCTTTAAAAGCTATTTTACCTTCTGCTGCTCTTCTAAACCTAGGCTGTAGCAGAACACCTCATTATAACAGTGCTTAACTACCTTTAAAAATATTTTTTTAAAGTTTATTATCCATGTTTAGAAGCATCTTTGCTTTACAGCTGGGGCAAGTTCAATAAGGCCTACATGATCTGCTAAAACTGTGTTCATGTTGTGGAGTGACGCACACATGGTAGCGCACCTTTTTGGGTTCAGTAAGAGGCTCTACATGATGTGTAGAGCCATGCAAATGCAGTAAACACCATGTTATGCTAATTACAGTTTAAACAGCTGAATTATATGCTAATCAACCAATCCAAGATGGCAGAGCGATTCAACAAGCTATAAAGCAACTGTGTAGATTCAGTGCTGGCATTACCTATGAATTCCAAAATCTATTGGAAAACAGCCACAAGAAGGCGTCTACACTAAAAGAATGTTAGGGGCTGCTGTTGCTTTAATTCATATGTATGTGCAACAGGCTGAAGTCTATGCCACTGCTGCTCCTGCTGCTGCCAGTAGAACATGGCCAAGAAGGAGAAGAGTTTGTAGACCCCATTTAACTTATAACAATATGCATGAGGTGGCAATTGTAGAGTGCTACAGGGTGGGGATAGAAACACACTACAGGAACGCTGAAACCTGTCTTCCTCAACTCAGATGAAGGGCAAACTGAAGGGAGCCAATAATTGTGGAGATAAAGGTATGTGTAGCATTTAGAATTTTAGCTAAAGGAACCTTTCAGAGACCAGCAAGGGTTACACTGGTGGTGTCACAGGCATCAGCATCCAGGATGCTCCATCAGTTCCTGAAATGCTATGCTCCAACATGCCAGAGAGTACACATATTTTCCCTGTGTACCTGAGGACAGGCCACAAATATGAAGTAGTTCTACCCTGTAGCACACTACCCTGAAGTACTGGGTGCCATAAATTTTACATATATAGAAATCAAAGCACCACCTGGGGAACAGGGAAGGGTATACGTAAATAGAAAGGGCTTCCACTCATTCACTGGCCAAACTGTGTGTAACGCTAAGGGAATCTTCTTGAATGTGTGTGTTGGCAACCCAAGCAGTTACCACAACTCACATATCTCAACTCCTAGCTGTATGAGATGTAACTAAGGGGAATATCCCACAGGTTCATTTACTGGAGGACGCAGGTTATGCACCGGAACTGTGGCTGATGATACTCAGAGATGCACACACACCAACTTAAGAATGCTATAATGAGGAACACACTCATACCAGAAATATCATAAATCATGTATTTGGGCTGCTGAAGTTGCATCTCCAGTGCCAAAATACATCTGAAGGAGCCCTGCAGCACAATCCACATACATGTACTGAAATCTTTTCCATCTGTGCCTTGCTTCACATCATTATCTTGAGAAAACAACTTCAGCAGGATCAGCAAGGGGAAGAGGCACATATCCCACCACCACTGGAAAGGTGACCATGGTGAGATGCAGGTGAGGAGTCAGAGGGGGAACCAGCAGCTGCTGTGGGTGTAGACAGATGTAGGTGTGCTCAATATGCCCTTGCACTGGCTAAGAGGCAATGCATAGCACAGTGACTCACCACCTAAGGGGCTACAACTTTCATCCTATGCACATACATACAGTAACACTGATGCCAGGCAACACTCACAACCTTTACCTACCCAAGTAATGGCTGTGTACTCCTAACATCAGACAGACTCAGCCCTAAACTAAAACTGCAGCGACTGCTGGATTTACAAGGTAGGTGTTGACCCTGTAATATTAAAAAAAATGTGCAATAATACGAATGAATGGCACATCCTTGCATACTGTTACTTAGTTATATAAGTAAGCAAAAGGTGGTTGATTTTTAAAGCAATGACTTCAACATGTGATAGCAGTGACAAATGTGAATATATGTGTCCTCTATCAAGTAATAGCCTTTAGGCAAAGATTCAAACATTTATACCTCCGAAAAGTACTGATGGTCACCGAATGTCTTCAGTTTGGCCTCATACTTTTGTACTGGCAAATCATTAAAGAGAGAAGTTAGAAATTAATGAAACACATTTTAGTTTCAGACTTCATACCCCTCAAAAATATTTTAAAACTAGTGATGCAAAAACTGTTTGACTTTATCAACTAACTTATAAGAGCAAAATATTTAAAAACGTTCCCTATTTTAGCCTTTGTTCCACTTTTATTTATGGCTTAGGTCATCTTTATTGCTGGAAGAATGTGTGAGGCATGTACACATTATAAAAATCGGTGAGAAAGCAGCACAATTAGCAAAAACAGCATCACAAGCACAGATATACTAAGCAGTAAGTCAGCTATGCACATCAGAAACAAAGCTTATGTATCCCTGAATCAAAAAGATAGAAAACAAGGATATAGCACATTTATTATCTTTTCCCCAGGGTTTTGTTGGGGGGGGGGGGGGTGTCTAGACTAACACAAAAGGTAAGTGAGTGAGAGAAAAAAATAGAAACAGGCAGACATTTGGATAAAGTATCAAATGGCCAATGAGCTTTAAGCCTCATGATTGAACAATGTAACTGTTGTGTTTGTGTGTGTTTGTATGGGCATTCCAGGAGAAATTGGTATGAGGGTGTCAGGGGGAGAGGGAAGACAGCTAAGGTCTGTGCTAGATCTATGTCTTGGCATGTTGACAGGTGTGAGAGGTGCATGATAGAGGTTCATAGGTTCATAGGTAGATACTAGGCTATCGGCCCTGGGGCCTATACAAGCCTAGCCAAAAAGGTACCCTGGCTTTTGCCACCCAAGAAAAAGATTTTCCTGTGCCACTGTCTCGCAGAGCCACAGAGGTGATCCTCTGGGTGAATTTCCTATTTCCCATCCAATCATCAAGATTTTTCTTGAAGAGTGCTAATGAGGAACTTTGTTTGATATAGATAGGTAGTTTATTCCAGAGTATGGGAAGTTTCTGGGACAGGCATCTATCTGTCTGGCATGTTCTGTTTAATGTGTTGACAAGGTTTAGGTCCCTAGAGCATGTAGCTCGGAGGGATTGGGATTTCTTTAAGTGGAGCATGTCCAACAGCTCTGGGTTTGACAGCTTTGTATGTTAGGCAGAGATCACCTCTGAGTAGGCAATATGCGACGGAGTAAAGCTGGAGTTTTTTGAGATGGTCTGCATAGTGGCAGTTCATCTTCATCATACCCGACCACAAAAATTGTCTCTGCTAGGAATTTCACTGGCATGCCAACACCTATGGTCAAATGCACTGCTGCTAACTGAATGTGACTGATATCTGCTGGATGAGGTCTCCTTATGGGTATACCCAGGACCACGACCCCATAGTCTATCCCTTCTGAGTGTGGACACCTCAACCACTTACAGAGCAGAGGAAGTAGTGCCACTATGGAAGCATGACTGGGCATAGCCACATTGGCTAACATCAGATGATATGGCTGACCTACAGCCACATGGATGCCATCCCCCTCCCAGCAGACGTTCCATCACAGACACCACCTCTTCCAATGTGTCCTTCTTCTGATCCATTGAATCAGCAACATGGTGGAGCCAGTCACACATGTCAGCCTGTCCCATATCTACAGCCCTAAATGTTTTTTTTGCAGACCCTATTGTAACATGCCTGTGCCTCCATGATAACCCTTACCATGTGCTGTATGGCACAAAAAGACACACCTGGATCAGTGGGAGGATGGACAGAAGGCCTCCTCTGAACACCCCTAACAACTCTTCTGCATGGCACCTCACCCACACTTTGGCTATAGCCAGAGTCAACAGACAGTGCAGCCACAGTAACCACACTGTCCTGATAGAGTGTCTCACTCTCCAACTGTCCAATATCTGAGGGCTCACTGGAATGGCTTGGCATAGGCCTACTGACTTTGTCTAATGGAATTACAGGGAATGGATGGATGTCAACTTTAGTGTCAGATTCAATCTCTGCACTTCCTGACTGTGCCTCTGTTTGCCCACCATTATCAGAGTCTGCTGATGCTCTGATATCAGGTATTAAGAATCCTATGCTCCCATTGTCAGGATCACCTGTGATAAGTAAAAAACACAGGAAAGAAATTAATAGCTACACTACTAAAGTTTAATATATACTAAGTGCCACTGCTACAGACAGTATAACAATATACACACAGTCCTGACACCTACATCACACATACAGATAAAATAAATATTTCTATGACCTGCTCATCAGTACAGAAATAAAAATATTTGGTTTACCATGTGCAGATTAGTCCACACTTCATAAGGAGAATGGTGCTGGAAAACGTTTAAGCAAAATGTAAAGACACCATCATAACAATAACAGTAACACAAGCTGAAAACCTTTTGGCACTTTATGTGTCCATTAAGAATACATTTAACAGAAACTTGGATAACACATCCACCCAAACCCATGTGTAATAAATCAAAATCTGTTATTAACTGTTTCAGTGTATAAATAGTCCCCACAAAAAAATGTTATACAAACTTAAGTATTGTTGTCAATATTTTTCTATACAAGAAATATTTAACAATTGACATAGGTAAGCCTACCTGGAAGCTCCTCCTGGGACATATTTTTCCTCCCTGCAACAGCATAATGAACATCTGTCACATGCTGTTGTGTTCCTTCCACTGAGCTCTCTTGATCCCTGACAGTAGACAGGAACTCTTCATTTGGTGTCTGTGGTGGCTTTGCAACAGGCCCCTCTAGTAGCCATCTTTCCATGGGCCACTGAAGCTACTCTCATCCGAGCCAATGAAATCATGTCAGTGGCCCTATGATGCACCTGATCATATGTCCTGCTGCATACCCCAACAGTGTTTACATCTTCCACTATTTGTTGCCAAATTTGAATTCTTCCAGACATATCCCCACATCCTCTCTTAAGCAGAAAGGCACCATGTCACCTAAATGCTTGGAAAATGGCATCATTATTACAGTCACTGAAGGGAGGTTTGAATGCTTGGGTGCCATAAATCTAGGTGAAATAAAACAAAAAGATGGATACTGCACATAAATAATATTACATAAATAAAGTCCTGCTTAGGTAGATACAACACATAAGTAGTTTTTCAATATTACCCACTGGAGAAACAGAAAACATTTAATATATTCAAATATAAAAAAGAATTCATGTGACTGTAATCTATCACAGTTACAAAGCAAGGTTGGATCCAAAACAAGGGGAGTAACAATAGCAAAGCAAACTTCTTTACAAACAATTTTGTTTGGGCCAACACAGACATGGAACATGTCTCCTCAACCCTCAAAACAGCAGGCAAATGACATTTTGGTACCAAACAAATGAATAAAAGATCAGTACATTGTTATAAGTGCTATCAAAGAAACTGTCCCACAATCATGTGAACTCTTTTACCACAAACATGCACATTTATGCAATTGCCAATCATTTCTACCTGTGGCCAGCACTCCCCTAGAGATATCTATGGACTATCCGAGAAGGTTAACCCCCCCTGTGTCATTGACAATATAGGGCATTTACATTTCACTGAAATATCAATAGAAGTGTGTAAAGAAAAACAGTAGTAACATTAACACTTACAATGAAAGTTAATAAGGCTGTGCATCTGAGAAAGTAAAATGCCCTGAGAAAAAATGCCTATACCATCAGTAAACTTGTAAGAAGTGCATGCAGATAAAAGTAGCATTTGCTAATGCATATATAAAAATATATTTCTAAGTGACATCTGAGCATATCCAGTATATAAATGAAAAATAAAATCATACCTTATCAAGATCAGTAGTCTTCTGTGCAGATAAATCTTAAGTAATAGCAATCTTCTTCTTTCTTATCCACATAAACAAGTCTTCTCACCTTCAAATTCCCTAACTGCACAGTTCCCTTTTTATAGTGTAGATTCAGGCCTGTGAGCATGTTGAAGATGCAAATGAGGTGTGAACTCATTAGAATTTCTAAATCTGACATTCTTGACTCTGTGCAGCAGATGTAAACATAGTTCAGGCATTCCCTCTGTTTTTTTTTTTTTTTGCTAATGGATTGCAATTGTAAATGATTACTGGTAGAGAGAATGAAAACACAACAACAATTCAGACTCCCTTACCTCCAGTAGGTGTATCAGCCAGGTTACACTAAAAAGATATACAAGTAATTGTATCAAGGTTTTAAATGTAAATAGCATACATTTTCCTCTTTCTTTTCAGTAACATCCAACCTCCACTTGCATTTGTTGAAAACTGTATATTATTGCCATTTAACAGGAGTAGCCCATGCTATTGGACTGCAGGACTGCAGCTCCCCCAGCTGTAAAAGAAAGAAAAAAGACATCCAGACTGCTGCTGAAACAGTCCAGAGCATGCACAGATCTCCAGACTGATTCAGCAGCAGTCTGGATTAGAAACACAGCAGTCAAGAGCATCCCAGAAGTCTATGTAGTTAGTTACAACTGCATAGACTGGAAAGGGATTGGACTGCAACATCTGCAGGCTGGCCTGCTCTCGCAGGAAAGAAGGACTTCATCACAGGATTGATGACATCTCATGGGATGTAACTTAGCAAACCCTGCCAGACTAAAGAAACTCCAACTCTATTCAGTAGCATACCGCCTACTCAGAGGTGATCTGTGCCTGACGTAGAAGGCCGTGTCCCATCAGGAATTGATGGGCATGCTCCATCTCAAAAAATCCAAATCCATCAGAACCACGAGAGCTAAAGATTTGAACCTCAGCACAAATATGAATAGGACATGCTGGAGGGACAGATTCATAACTCAGAGGCTTCCCATACTCTGGAACAGAATCCCAGTTTATGTTAGGCAGAGCCCCTCACTGACTCTCTTCAAGAGAAATCTTGACGAGTGGATGGGAGATTGTAGGTTTACCCCAGGGGTCATCTCTGTGTCACTACTAGACAGAGGCACAGTAAACTAATTGTATTATGTAGGGGGTCTTCACTGTGTCACTACCAGACAGAGGCACAGTATTCTAAATCTATTCTGTACACTTTTGTACCATTACATGGGGTGGCGAAAGCCACATCACTATGGCTAGGCTTATAAATGCCCCAGGGCAGATAGCCTAGTACCATACTATGAAACTAAGTAAGTGTATTACAAGCAAAAGAAGACTGGTGTGTGGGAAATGCCCCAGTTGCATTATACTGGTGGGTAGGGAATACCTCAGGCTTGAACCCTGTACCTTGGGTGGAGGTGGCAAGGGCCTGAATTCCCTACCCATCACCATTTCTAAAATAAATTGCAGATGTTTGCCTCATATTTGTTCTTTTCTGTTCTGTTCCTCATAAAGTCTGTGATTTCTATATTTTTGTTTCCTTATGCAGTCAGTAGTGCAGTGGTGCACTGCTAGCATTGTTGCCTGATAGCTATAGGTTTTCTGGTTTGATTATTGGCTGGGGTGCCTTCTGTGTGGAGTCTGCATGTTCTTCCACCTTACACAGATGTATGTCTAGAGTGTTTCTCCCTGGGCCTCTGCTGAAAATTGGCTTTTTTTTCCAAGTCAGACTTTGCTGATTAACAAATGTTAAATAAATAAAAATGACAGGCATTTGAATTTCAAAATTCATATTCTTCAGAAAGTACATGGTAACACAAAACCTTTTATTCTAACAATTTTCTAAGTTTATAACATGGATATTTGAAAGTTGTCCCTATTTGTGGGACTGTATTCTACCATTATTGGCTTTGTCAAGGATTTTTGTGTTAAGGTTGAGAGCTATGGTGAGAACTGAATTCACTGAATATGTTTGGGGGCTGTATTCCCCCATTATTGGCTTTGTTTAGGTGTTTTGTGCTAAGAGGTTGACAGCTATGGTAAAAACTGAATTCACTAAATGGTAGCCATTTCAGTTTAAGTCTTCCTCTCCTTCACAATGCAGATGATTTGGCATAGTGGTATGTTTCTTTGACTATTTTTCACTGAATCCCGGGTTCAATACTTGGCAGTAAAATATATGGTGGTAACACAGCATTTTATTCTAGCAACTTATACACAAGCAATGTTTAAAATGTGTCCGTGGTTTTGGGGCTTTTGCCCCCCCCCCCAATAAATTTCCAGATTTCTTGTGCTGCAAAATTCAGAGATACAGCTGAGTGTCAAGTAGATTTTACAAGAAGCTGAGAGCTGCAGGGGAACTAAAGTTTAGTGCTGCATATGCTAAATTGACTTACATTGTTAATAGCACAAGAGGAAGTATATTTGCTTTTGATGCAGAAGGCTGTGGGTTCTACACCCACAGTAGGTAGATGCATTGCTGATGCTGTACTGTGTTGTAAATGGTATGGATGCTGCAGCCCTTTTTGGTGAAGATACGTAGTATCTATGAACCTGTTATCAGTATGCCATCCATTCCCTATTGCAATATTACTAGCGTATCATTTTAATGCAACATAGGCAATTTATTCCTCAAGGGCAACAGGGACTTTATTTGTAGATGAAACAATGAAATGTAAAGTTGTTTGCTAGCAGCAACCTCTTCATTAGTTACAGATTTCTTTAATGTGGAATTATTTAGATGACTTCTACTTCTTCAGAGATTGTGCATATTTACTGATACTGATGGACTTTAGAAGTTTGAGTAGACTTTTGTGATTGAAATGTTCTGAATTGGGCAGTTTTGCCATTATAGGTGCATGCATTTTATTTCATTGTTTACTGGAAAAATGTTCAAAACAATAAATTTAAAATGCCCTCTGACAACTGTACTGTATTGTACAAGGAATATAATTTAATACAGTCAGGAAGGTGTATCAAAGAGCATGTGTATGTTTTGTGTGCAAGGGGTCTATGATTTGAAAACAGCCCAAAGTTAATCTTTATCTGCCACTGGCAAAATGTATTTTCTTTGAATGTGGGTTTCGATGCTGTTTCAATGAACGTGAGTTTCAAGAGCAGAGAAGTTTTAATGCTAAATATATTTTCATCGTGAGACTGCATTGCTTTGTTTAGCAGATATCTATTAGTGTTTGTGCTGTAAAATGCACAATAAAACTTTCAAATCCAAATCATCACAGAAGTAAAGCAGTATGCACATTACAGTGTTTATGATAAATGGGGTGAAATAACCAAATGATAAATGGGGTGAAATAACCAAGGAATTGGACATTGGAATGGCTGCAGGGGGGAGGCTTCATTCGACCATGATTTTGTGAGGGGGAAGGGCAGCAAATTCAAAGACAGCCCCGGCTTTACTATAGCTCTAAACTGTCCAGATTTTTGCAGACTGAATAGATTTTTGCTTCTTATTTTTGGTTTGTTCCTCATAAAATTTGTGGTTTTCTGGCAAATCATTTAGGAATGAAGTCACTAAATAATGACAGACATTGAGTTTCAGACTTCATAATCTTCAGAAAAATGCATGCTAAAGCAAGACCTGTTATTCTATCAACTGTCTTAAGTTTAACCAAGAGCAATTTTTAATACTGTTTGTATGTTCCCCCAATATATTTGGTCTTGTCCAGATCTCCTGCATTAAGAGGTTGAGAGGTACATGCAAATAAATCACTTTATAGAATTAGGAATATCCAAACCTCTCAACTGTCTCCAATTTTGGCTCAAAATGTTGCTCTCCTCCTAATGATCCCTCTGCTAAATGTCAATTTTGGAAGAAAACGTGGAGGGTTTACAATTATAAATAACTATAATGATCAGAGTTATAGATTACTTTTATTTCCAAAATGCATGTCAATTCTCTTATTTTGCCAGCTTTTCAAGTTAACAGTACTAATATTAAAAAGGTGTCCCTTCTTTGACAGGTTCCCAGCTGTATTGTGTGGCAATTTTATATATTTGCATCACATTTTTTGGTCTGTGTTTCATAAAAATGTGTTTTCTGGCAAATTAGTGGCAAATCATTAAGGATTGAAGTTAGAAAATAATGGCAGACATTTGAGTTTCAGATTTCATACCCTTCAGAAAATTCATACTAATGCAAGATCTACTACTATTCTATTAGCTTTCTAAGTTTATAAGAGCAATATTTAAAAAGTGTCCTTATTTTTGGGCCTGTGTCCCACTTCTATGTATGGCTTTGTCCAGATTTCTTGCTCTGAGGTTGAGAGGTATGGGTTTCAGAGCCATCACCATCAGCCAGAGACATTTCAAATTGTGACATATTTGTTTCACCCCACTCCCCCATGTAGTGACTCTGGATGTGTCCAAGCAAGGCAAGGAGCAATTATGCAGTGTAAGTGTGCTGAGTATTCACCCATCCAAGGTAGACACAAGTATGATAGTGGCTTTTCATCTGTCCTTGACGTTGCAGAATGTTCTGGTTTTCTGTCATATTTTTATACTGTTAATTTATGCTTCTTATTACTCAGAAAATGCATGCTGTTGCAGTGCCATGTTGCTCTGTGTTTAAGTAGCAATGCTTTAATGACTATCAGGTAAGCTTGTTGGAGACTGTAAGATGCAAGTAAGATTTAATAAGCATACTGTTAAAATACCAACATTGAAAGCCTTTTTGTTGTTGCCATGCAGAGAATATTTACATAACTAGATAACTTATAAGCCTTAGCTATTGAAATGCATATGACAGTATTTGTAATAAAAGACAGGATTACAGTATTTTCTGAAGCTCAGTACATTTATTGGAGAATTGCAATCATCTTTGCTGGCTTTACCCATAAACTAAACAGAATGCCAATCTATCATGTGTGGTCCATAACTTGTGCAGTAATCCTTTAAGCAATTTATCTTGAGCTTGTTTCTTGTTTGCTGTTCATTTTTTACTTTGATCATGTCTTCACTATAGTAGATAGTTGTTGTCAGGCAGCAAGTCATTTTTGGATAAGAAACATTTTTACAAGTGGGGGTATCACAGAGATTGCTACTTTCAGCATGCTACTTGGTAATTTTATAAAGCTGAATATAAATTATAATTAGAACTGCAGAGTAAGGAGAAAAGGTTTGAGTTGAGTGCTGCTTGTTTTTTTATATTTGATTTTGACTGGCATTCAGTAATGTATTTAAAAAGTAATTTAATTTTTCATGCCTCACAACCTTTATGTTTCCATCTAGATATGAAGTAAGCTGTCAGGTAGCCAATTTATTGAAATATTTTTTCTTCTACACTTCATTTTTGTCTTGATTTGATTCTTGTAATGACGGTTTGGCACCCAGGGCAGCATATTTAATTAAAGTTCCATTTGTTGTGGATTTCAGCATAGCTCCACTCCTTTCTAGTTGGCCACACCCCCTTCCCTTTGGCCCTACACATTCAGGTGTCTCCTGCAGCCCCCCTTTAATTTGAAGTCACCAGCCACCACTGTCATTTAATATTCTCACACATTTTATGGACAATGATACAGAATGCCTTACAGACTGCATGTCTCAGATTACTGCTCAGATAAGAGAAGAATGAACACCATACAAAGATAAGGCAGAGCTACATTTCTGCAAACAGTAGTCATACATGGTTGTGTGATCACTCATTAAACTATACCTGAAATGAATACATGTACCAACAAATCAGAAGTTTACAAGTGCCATATGTCTTGTTGATATTGTGGAAGATTTTGGACATGCTTGTATGCACAATGATTTCTATTCTCTACTGCAAAGCTGTTTTTATGGCAAATAGAGATACAACACCCTTACTGTGTATTGAAGGTTCATTGGTGTGAGAGTTCAAATTTAGACTTGTGTAAACATTTTCATGTGTACTAACATATATTTTGTAGTGGTGTTTATTTTACAGACTTCTTCCTTTTTTTAAATGCCTGTATTTGCATAGTGCACAGCTTAGCACAAACACAAGAAACAGATAAACACAATAAATGTCATATAAAGTATTTCTTTGATAATGAATAGATCAACTACACTTCTGAACCACTTGTGTGTAGCACACCTGTTAACCACATTGATCCACACAATACACATCATTTTCTGTCTGTAGATCAGAGTTCAGGTCCTATCTTTGTCTTTTAAGGATGAAACCCACTAAATACTACTCACAAGGCTAAAACAAGTTTAGCTTTGGTTATCTTGTTTGCACAATTCTTACTTTTGCACAAATTTGGAGTAAAGGCACACACATGAAGCAGACAGATCACCTACCAACAGGATGCAGACATTCTTAATTTCAAAAAGGATACATTGTTGCATTTTTTGGTTTCTATCATGCAACACCACTTTGTGATGCTGCACAGCAGTTAGCAACCATTCCCAATACATGCATGTCTACAGTACCTGCAGAGAGGAAGCAATCAACAATTTCAGAATGGATACAGTCTATCGGTTCTCTTGTACACCACACAAACACTGTAACCAGTGTTGCATGGCAGTTAAAACACAGAAGTTAATAATGAATAGGGAAATATCCAACTGTTATTTAATTATTCCTGTGGCAGCATGTGTAAACATAGGGCTGCAATACAAGTAGGCCTGGGAAATAATACAGGAAATTCCAATTATTTTTACTGTTGTTCCATTTCAGTTTGTATTAAATGTCACATAAAACAAGTTAAAATAATTATAAATAACAATAACAATAAGTATGTATAGCAGTGGAGCTCATATGAATTATATGTATGACTGAGGGTATATAGACTGCTATGCTTCTGTAATTATAATTGTGCTATCTTGCCTTGCACAGCCTTCAGACTTCAGTAAGTCTCATATACTCATGAATGTAAAAAACAGGACCTTGTCAAGTCACTCACCTACATGGTTAACCTCTAAATCTGTCATGAGTATTTATATATAATTCATGACTATGTGGAGAAGCACTTCCTCTGTGGCAAATATGGAAAATCACAGCTGTGGAAAAAACTGCTTTACTCTCTCTTTGCACTGTTGTGCTCCACTTAATGTTGTGCAAACATGATTGGCATTATTGTTCAGATTTGCACACTACCAGTAAATGTGATAACAGGAATTAGTAGGAAATAATTATATTCTGATGAAGGCCATTGTTTTTGGCAGAAAAATATTAACCATTGGCAATAATCCTACAGAGAATTTTCAGTGGTGTTCAATGTTTGCGTTGTTTTTTGCACTTGTACTTTTTGTTGTTACACTGGTTGGAGCCACTGGTTTTAGTTTAGTTTATTAAATTAATTTGTACACAAGTGGCATAAATGCTCTGCTGTTAACCTAATCCGCATAATTGGACCAAACATATGTGTAATATCTGCACAGTCCAAGGATTACTTTGAGCAATCCTTAATAATAGTTTGTAGAAATTAAGAAGTATACTTAAATGCTGTTATTATTGTGGTAATGCATTGTATGTCACATATGATGGTACTCATTTTCTCTTTTTTCCTCTCACCCCAAACCTAATTATTTTTCATCTATGTATCATCAAACTGTTTCCATGTCATCCATCTCAAACAAATCACAAAATTCTTTAAAGAACAGGGAGGTAGGCCAACCCCAGTGGCTCAGGCTGCCCCACTTGCTCTGGCACCAACACTCAGCAACATCTGGGACCCAATCTAGCAGTACTGCCTCTGCTGCCCCTACACTTCCTGCACCCTCAGGTAGCACTACCCTAGCAGCTGGTGCTGTG
Source organism: Protopterus annectens (assembly GCF_019279795.1). Lineage (NCBI taxonomy): Eukaryota > Metazoa > Chordata > Ceratodontiformes > Protopteridae > Protopterus > Protopterus annectens. Next base: position 687,928,348 of record NC_056731.1, read on the forward strand.
GTACCCTGCTGAAGTACTGGTGAAGGTGGGGACTTTATCGCCTGCCAGGAGATGCATGCCTATGCCAGCTGGAGAGGCTGCTTTCCCTTATGGTCCACAGGAGGAGACATCAAGCACTCCAACAGCCAGTGGATAAGGGGATGATGATGACAGTTCTGTGGGTGAGGGCTAGGTTCTCACAGTCCCCATGTTTTATGGTACCTATGTCTTGTCTTGTTCATCATGTCTGTTTGCATATGCTTCCACACCTACCCTGCTTACCTGACCCAGAAATACCTATGTCCATTACTCAACATTCCTCTGTTAGTGGAGTAAAAAAATGGGCACCTTTCTCACAAAAAAAATTATCCCAATACATAGCTCTCCACTTCTCACAAATGTCTTCTTGACACCTGACATGATCCAATTGGCTATTCAACGTTATTGTGTTGCTGTTACCACTCTTTGAGGAGTCAGTCCAAATTTTGCTAATTTTCTCTACATATTTTCAATTTACACTGTTGAGAAAATGGGTAGCTTTGTTTCTTTCCTACCTCCATCCTGCACATTCTTATATATTGCTTTCCCTTTGTTCTTACCCATACTTGCTCCCCAAACCATCATTTTCCTATGTACCTCATTTTAACACCTTTAATTTGTTGAAAGAATAGAATCACACACAAAGCACATAAGTAAAAAAAAAAAAAAGCAATCAAGTCTTACACCTTTTGTCATCTTTGTTTGAGCAGAGTTTGGTATTATACACCAGTACCAAGCGACAATGAACGGTTCTTCCCTGGTGTGGTTACCTCCATACAGTGCTGCTCAAACACACTGTGCAGAGGTGACACACAGTAAATGCAGAATAAGAAAGTATTTCATTCCATTATCAATACTTTTTTAAAACTATTAGATAAACCTGGATTCAAAACCTATATCATCTGGGCTCCAAAGGAAATCTGTCAATGCATTTACACCTACTGCAACAGAGTCAGCTAAGCAGCAGGTGTTTTTCATTCACTCAGTACTCAGAACTCTCAGAATTTTATCAATTAGGCTAGCATTTGCTTGGCACTTAACATGCAAATGTGGAAAGCAGTATAAATGTGCATCTTGCACATGCAAACACTTTGCCATCAGTTGCGCAACCCAGATGTTCGGTGGTGTGCTATGGAACGTGCACAATAACATGTATTATTTATGTTTACTGTATATATATATATATATATATATATATATATATATATATATATATATATATATATATATATATATATATATATAGCCTTCATCCCGTAAAGGTACATGTAAAACACAAACAAAGGGAAGGCATTTTTTAAGCAAATAACATACTTACACTGCATCCATCTGTTACCTCCACACACGGACTTCAAACTTGGTCTCTCAGTACTTCTTCACAAATATATCAAATACACTGCAGAAATAAATAAGAAATGATTTCTTATATACCATGCTCATCAGATTTTCCAATAGTGGACAGCTGTTTGCATATAGTTTGTAAAGCTGTGCACATTGGAAACACAACAGCAAATAGTATAGATTTCACACTCATCAGTCTGGTAACATGCAGAACTTTAAGATCTTGACAGTTTCACATGGCTAGCTGTCCATTTCAGACAGGCCTCACAACATCTGTTGTCAAACATGCAATGATGATGGCATCCACTATAAATTGTCCTGCAACCTTGTAAAAGTCAGACTTGTGCTGTGGTGCTTGTGTAAAGTACTGAATTCTGGTGTGTTTGTGTGTGTGTGTGTGTGTGTGTGTGTGTGTGTGTGTGTGTGTGTGTGTGTGTGTTTGTGCACTTGTTTGATATTAGAGCATTTTACACTAGCAGGTGGGACACTTCTACTGCCATCTTCTCCTCACCAGATACTGCTGATGTCATCACCTATAAACTGTTATCCAACACTCTCCAAGTCAGACTTCTGCTGTGTTATTTGTATAATACAGACAGTATCAACACACACAAAAGATTGCTGCCACAGCCATGAAGACAGATGAAATTAAACAAAAACTTGGGGGGATTTCTTACATTATGAAAACGAATGCACAACTAAATGATAATGCAGACATCACACACCTATGAGAATATCAAGTGCATGCTACCAGCATACTGAGGTAGATGGTATGTAGAACATCCACCAGAATGTACCCACAGTAGTGACTACTGCCTTGTATGTAACACAACCCTTGAGTATATGCAGGCCATATGTATTAAAGGCCATAATCCTTCCATAGTTCACAACCTTCATCACACCAGTAACTGAGTACAATGCACCCTTCTTCATCTTCCAAGGCTGCATAATTCAAGTGTACCACCTTTGCAACAGTGAGCTCCCACACATCTTATTAACCATACCTAGTTATTCTCTTTGTTGCATAAACATTACTGCTTGATGGTGTGGAACCCCCATCAAGGTGATATAACAGATTCATCTGTGATACCTGTTCCTGTGATGCACAAATTTCATACATAGCTGTTTGACAACATTGATGGCATGGGTTACATTTGTGACAGTGTGGATTGTGCCATATATATGCCATGCACATCTGTCAGCTAGCCTGGATTGAACATAATGTCACATTAGTGTATAGCAGTGTCCCCCTAACACCTCCTGGAGATGTTACACTGTCAGGACGGTGAACTTGATAAACCTTATAGATTGCTGACATGTCACAATAGTTGTACAAGTGTGTTCATGCAGAACCATCTATGATCACTCAAAATCATATATGTTATGTCATAGACATGGAATTACTGGTGGTATTATTCTGATATTCTCATGAACGTCCTTCTGATTACTGTTGTGCATGGTAGGTAGCTATCTGTCCCACTTGGTGGAGACCTATGCTGACATTAGTCATATTCGGACAATTAATTTGCACAGCTTCACAATATTCACATAGCCCCTATTGTATATAACATCCCTGATAGATGTCCTCTCCATTGTTCATTTCAGGATGCTTATATCACAAAGAAATCCTTCTCCATTTTTATGTCACCTTGTGTGACAGTCATACAATATACATTTCCACAGTGCAGTTCATACTGTATTAAGTCAATATGTGATTAGTATTCCTGCTACAATTGTCTTAATTTACAAGTCCTCATTAAGATGTTTCACTTGTCCTCTTTTCCTGTGTTCATTCCTACAATTCATTTGTGTGCTCCTGTTCAGTACACACACTTCCCCTGACTGTTTATTTTAAATGGCAGTCCATGTAACATTAGGATCATTTACACAACTTTTGTACAGAATGCCTGAAATGGGACTCCACAATACTCTGTACTGCAGTCCTGTCCTGTAATGTGTTTGGACCATATACATTGCTATACTATTAACCCTGGTAATCATTGTGGCATTACATGCAATCCCACAGACCTAGTTTGCCTGTAGGAAAACAGGTCTACATGTCTGCTGCTATCCATGTTACTTTCCACAGTTTCCTGGCTGGCAGCACTGTTACTAGCCATGAAACCATGTTTGTTTACTTTTAAACACCGTCTATGTTATGAATATGTAATTAGCACTGCTGGTCACTGAGCAAAAATGCAAACTCCATGTAGGCTTCATGTGAAGCCTACACAGAGCTTATTGAATCCCCAGGAATATTTATTTGTATTTATATTTATTTATTGACATTTGATTACCAGGAAAGAATGACCGAGTAGGAGCTCATTTTTAGTGGAGTCCCAGGGAGAAAAACATTTTAAGAACAATAATTTTACAGTCTTCTAAAATAATACAAACAACATGTACAGATTAAATAATTATACTAAAATAGACATATGAAAGCATTGGTTAAGAATGGGCATAAGTGACATGATAATGATTTAATATGTAGAGACATGTTAGCCAGTTTATAAAGAAATTAAAGGCAAGTTAGAAAGCCAGGGGAGAGAAATTAATAGAAGTAAGGAAGTGATTGAAGAAAGGAGACTATGGAGGTGTACTGTATGAATAAGTATGTTTCCACATTTAGGGGAAATAGTTTATCCTAGTGTTGAGAAAAAACAGATCCAGCTTTTGGCTAGGAAGTCTTTCAGAATGGTTTTGATTGATGGTAGGGAGAGTATTGACCAGATGCATACTCAAAAAACTGGGCATAAATCCCTACATCACCAAATGGATAAACAGTTGTCTCATGGACAGGACACATGTGGTTTAAGCGGGTGAATCCAGATCCAGCAAGAGGACAACTACTGGTGTGCCACAGAGCTACATTCTAGAACCAGTCCTATTCAGAATATACTTCTCTAAAGTCAAGGCAAAAGTGGAAGACCTCTGGATGACAAAGTTTATTGATGACTTCTAGCTGGGTGCAATCACAGAAAACCCAACTGATTTAGATATCCTGCAGGATTGTCTAGATCAGACAAATGGTTAGTGCCAGAATCATGACCTCAAACAAAATGAAAAACAATGCATTATCTTACCCTTTGGGAAGTGAAATACCCCTGAAAATTTCAACATCAAAATCACACCCCCAAAAAGTAGACTCAGATGTGAGAGATCTGAGTGCACAGATAGATCTTAGCCTGAACTTTGACTGCAATGTGTCCATAGTGGTTATGAGGTCCTTTAATGTGCACAGCATATAAGTAAAGATATAGCATCCAGATCCAAAGAAATTATAGTCCCACTGTACTCAGCCCTTATTAGACCAATAATGGAGTATAATGCACCATTTGGCATGTACTTAACTAGGCACTGACAGCAACTGGACTGACCTTAGATGTTTCTCACAAGAAAATACAGGGTGTAAACAACATGAACTATGTGGCTAGACTAAAAGCCCTATGCCTTTACTCTATCTCCAACTCGCTATTAAGAGGTGGCCTATGCCTGATCTACAAGGCACTCACAAATTTAGCTCTGATGGAACTGATACACACTACCATATCAAACAGCTTGAGGGTCATCTAATTTTGGGATCTAAACGTACTCAGCGACTCAAACAAAGCATGCTGGAGACACAGATGTGTCTCAGAGATTGCCCCTTCTTCAGAATAGGCTTCTTATTCACATTAATCAGAGCCCTTCCCTGGCCCTCTTCAAACACAATCTGGATCAACATATGACGAATCTGAAATGCACACATGGGGTAGTGACCATGTCCCTTAGAGAGGGGCAGTCTATAAAATACTCAATGCACAGGCACAGATCCAGGCCATCCTCTTGCTCCTATGGGCAATACATTGGGTAAAATTGGGTTATATTGGCAAGGCTTGTAAAGGCTCTTAAGCAATTAGCCTAGTAATCTCCTATGAACCTATAGCTAAGGAGTTCCAGGCCTTAATAACATGGTATAAGTATAAACAATGCCTAGCAGATTTGATAGGTTTGTGGAACTGCAGTAGGTTTTGGTCACTGGATCATAATGACTGACTCTGAACATAGCTGAGTGGAATGTTATTTAGTGCTGGACAAGCAGCTGGATGCTGGATAATTTTATAGGTGGTAAGAAGCTGTGTATATGTTAGTTGCTGGGGTTGTTCTAACCAGTTTAGGCATTTTAGTGCTATACAGTGGTAGGTTCTGAAAGGTGTATGTGCAATAAATTTTGCAATTTTGTTATAGCATTGTTCAAATTTTGATTTTTGTGATACCTGGTGGTTAATAAAGGTGGGAGTGCCATAAAGACGTTTGGGGAGGAGATAAGTAGTGGCAAGTGTAGTTTTAGCTGGGCTGATGAGAACGTTTTTGGCTGTGGAAAGCATCATTAGTTGTTGATGTTTTTTATGCAATTTTGTATATGCAAGCTAAATTTAAAATGATCATCCACTATCATTCCCAATAATTTGCGCTGAGAAGTAACTTCAGTGGTTGTTTTATCGAGAGAGGACTTCTTAATTTTGCTTTTTCATGAGAGGGATTTGGGGAAAAAAGTAAGAGTTTAATATTTTTTTAGGGTTGCACATAAGTTGTGAGTTACAAAGCCTTGTTTCAGTGGCTGTTAATGCTTCCCAAGTAATTTTTAGAGGTGTGCCATGTTGTCAGATGTGCAAATGAGTGTGGTGTCATCCTTGATCTGTATAAGGGAGGCCTGTTGTATAGATGTGTAGAGGGTGTTGGTGAGAAAGTTAAAGGAGGGGACCAAGGGTAGAGCCTTGTAGTATACTGATGACTGAAAGATATGGACAGACAGTGGAGTGCTATTTTATTGACTGATACCAATTGGATAGGTGGCTTTTGAATGACAGAAGGATAGGCTGACAGAGACCTAATGAACACATTTGATGTGGAAGTTAGCTGCACTAAACTGTGCTGAAGGCTTTAGACAAGTCTAGAAATAAGGAGTATACTAGTTTATCACTAAATCCAGCATTATTGATAGTATCTATAAAGGTTAGAAGTGCATTGTTAGTACCATGCAAAGGATAGAAGCCATGATGTGTGGGGGATATTAGTTCTTACTGCAAGAGATAGTTTAGCAATTCTTTTTGAATACATTTTTCAACTATTTTGGAGAGGGGAGATAAGATTGATATAGGTCTAATGTTAGTAATGTATGTTGAATTTCCTCCTTTTTGCAGAGGGATAATGTGTGACTTTTTCCAGAGAGAGGGAATGTGAAATTTCCGGATTGACTTATTTATAAAGATTAAGACAGGATAGTTAATATTATCAGTTGCTATTTTATGGTAATCACTTGTAAGGTCATCAGCTGTAGGAGAGCATGTTTTGTATTTGTTTAATAGTATTTTACATAGGATGTGGACACAGGTTTGAAGGTGAAAATGGATGTGGTTATACAAGGCCATTAATAGAAGTAGATTTTGGGGAGTTCTTGGTTAGAGATGCTATGCTATCTATGAAATAAGAGTTGAATTGTATTGCAGTTCTGAGTGGTGGGTTATTGGGAGAGGGATTAGAGTTGAATTTTTGGCCCGGACACACAATTTCTTTAATGGCTGTCCAGAATTTTTAGGATTGCGTTTGCTATTATTCTGAAAGTTATTATAGTATAGTTTTTTGTCTTTATTTAATTGCTTTCTTTTGTACAATTGCAAAGCATTCTTGAGTTTTCAAGATATTGTGGTGTTTTATATTTTTGCTATTTTTTCCATGCTTTTTATATATCCTGCATTAGCATTATACTCTTTTTGAATAGCCAAACTGCATTATTTGCTTTTAGTCTCTTCCTTCTAGGAGATGCAAGGCTATTTAGGATATTCAGGAAAGTTGTACTGAATTAATTTACAGCATCATCGAAACAGAGATATGCATGGAGATTTGTTGTTATATGAATATGCCAAAAACAATGTGTAACTCTCAGACAGCATTAAAGGTCCAAATTTTACACAGTCATTGTTCTGCACAAGAACTATTACAAATATAATATTTCTTTAAATCAATAAAACTTGATAGACAAAATGACAAAAAATATGTTGTACAAGCTAATCATGATCACGGCAGTCAAAACCAGAAAACATCAAATTAAAGTGACCACAAATGTAATCAGACATGTCACATCAAGTAAAATAAATGAAACCTTGGCTTTTACAAAAGAGGCTTCACCACTACTACCCCCAGAAATTAAATATATTAACTTTATGGTCATACTTCTGCAGAAAACGAAAGAAATTCCTTAAGTATATTACAGTTGAACTGTTGCAGTTCAAATGTAATATAATGCACCATTTTCACAGTCGATAAAAATTAACCTAATCAGCAGAATGGAATAAATGCATGCTGTGACCAAATTAGTGGCACCCATTATGAAGTGTTATGCATTACAAAAACATGTTACCATATGATGACAGAAAGACTGAAAACCTATCATCCTATGAGCTCACATACCATGCATCCACTACAATTATTGAAAAATAAATAAAACAATTTTAAGAAGGCAGTTCGGAATGGAGAGTAAATATATAGTGCATACATTATGGAGAACAGTCATTCATCAGTATTGACTAAATAATGCAAAAGATGATATAGATAGTATCATCAAGCAAACCATCCAGCCAGCAAAAAATATATCTGATTTCTGTACCACTTGTCCTGGCAAATGTTATACTGATAGTGACTTGAAACCAGATATGCTTGTCCTCAGTACTAGTCAGCAGATTTATCCTTTGGGATCTCCAGTTATTCCTTTCTATACAGGGAGATAGTGACTACTGCAAAGCAATAAATAAATAAATAAATAAACATGGTAAATATGGCCCTCTCAGTGAGAAAAACAATAAGACAGCTAGTAATGTAAACTTCTAAAGTCTAAGGGTGGGGCATGACAGGGTGTGCATGGTACAGATATTACTGCACACCTGTGGATGTTGTGAAGCACAAACCTGGAGGGCTGTGCTTATCCTTTTGTAATTTATTATTTCTTTTCTACTTTTCCCTTCAGACTCTTTTTTGAGTAAGTTCATTGATGATTCAAACTTTTTGCCATGATAACTTAAACAGAAGATCATTACAATCTACAGACGCTGTTTGGCTTCTTATATTCCTGGTCAATTAACAGGTGAACCGTGTTCAGTATGTAAAGTAATATTTAAAGCAAATTGGAAAAAAATAGCAAAGATCGTTGCTACTCAATAACCAGTCATCAGCAGAAGGCTGTTGAGAATTTCTGTGAATTTAGTCTAACAACATAAATTAAGTTAAGCTTCAGTATTATTGGTGATAGCTAGTTAACAATGGGCTGAATTCAGAAAGGGCTGACACCAGAGGTAAACTTAACACAGGCTGCTACTGTTGCTGGCAAACCTTTTTGATTCAGAGACAGAATCAGCACAGTGATCCTACATGGTTTGTAGGATCACTTTAGTGGGCTGTCTCCTCTGTCAAGCTATATGCTAACAAGGCATTCCAGGAGAGTGGCCTATGCTAATTAGCCATGTGCTGTCCACTGGAAATATCTAAGTAAAGCATTTATGTAGACAAAAGATTCAGAGAATCCCTTGGCTGCATAAATTAGCACAAACATTTGCATGTGGCTGTGGTGGCCTTGCCATTGGTGGTTGGATATGTGCCTCTTCCCCTTGTTCATAGGATCATAGGAAGTTGCTAGGCTAATGGCCCTAGGGCCCTTACAAGCCTAGCCAAGTTGTCCCCTTATTTCCATGAGCAGCACCTACTGTCCTTGTCCAAGAGGGGTGGAACACCAGGGGTAAATTTATGGTTACTCATCCAGTCGTCCAGATTGCATTTGAAGAGGGCCAATAAGGTGCTCTGTTTGACATGAAGTGGGAGTCTGTTCCAAAGGTGTGGTAACCTCTGGGAGACAGATCTGTCCCTCCAGCAGGTTCTATTAAATGTCACATACCAGGTTAATGTCTTTAAAGCAAGTAACCTGTGTACTATTTGACTTACAGATATGCAGCATTTACAATAAAGCAGTGTCAGAGATTGCCTTGTATGTAAGGCAGAGATCACCTCTGAGTAGTTTTTATGAAACAGAATAAAGTGACAGTGATTTTAGATGATCCAAATAGGACAGATGCTAAAGATGACATTGAAATTTTCCTTGTAATGAACCTTGGTGGCCTCTCCAACTGCTGCAGCTACTTGGAAAGGTACATACAAAAAGGGGCATTGTACTCAATTATTGGTCTGGTGAGGGAAGAGTAACAGGGAGGTTATAACTTCATTTTTTCTGGATGCAATAACTTTACTTATGAAATGAGCAATATAGAATGCTTCTTACCACTGTGTAGACATGGTGGTCAACCTGTGTGTCCAGGTCACTTACCACTGAGGGCTTACTTAAGGTGTTGCTATTGATGTGGTAGTTAGCAAGAACATTGCTCTTACCGAAAGAGATGATAATACATTTTTCTACATTAAGTTTAAGGCCATGAGTTTGGCACCAATCATTTATTTGTGTAAGACCCTCTTGTAGGATGTTGATATCATTTGGAGATTCTGTGACCACTCCCAGTTATCAGAAAACTTTGTAAGCCACAGACCTTTTATTTTTTGCTTGTACTTTGGAAAAATAGATTCCAAACAACAGAGGTCCCAGGACTGATCCCTGTGGAACCCCACTGGTTATAGATCATCTTTTGGAGGTGGATACCCATATTTTGACTATGGGTTCTATCAGTGAGCCAGTTAGTGACCCATATAATGATATAAGAGTTGATACCTAGCTGGGGGAGTTTGTCAATGATACCTGAGGGGGGGATAGTGTCAAACACCTTGGCTAAGTTTAGGTAGGCTGTAAGCACAGATTTTCCCTCATCCAGGGTCTTGGTGACTGTCTTGAAGAAGTCCACCAGGTTTAATAGACATGATCTCCCTTTGACAAATCCAAACTGAGTAGGCTCAAGCATTTAGAGATTACATAGAGCTTTTCTGATAAGGTCCATGATGATTCACTCCATGGCCTTGTAGATAAGGTTAGACCAGCTAATTGGTCTATAGGGGGTCAGTGGAAGAACCTGCTTTGTGCAAGGGAATAGCAATGGCCATTTTACATTTATCTGAGACAAAGCTGGTGCTTAGACTATAATTGAAAAGAGTACCCAATGGTGTTGCTAATTGTTGTTGGAGCCCATGCTGGATGCAGCCTGGCATGTTATCAGGTCCCATAAGTGCTGTGTTTTTGACCTTAGAGAGGGTGTTTGCTACCTGGTCTTTAGAGATACAAGGTAGGGGACAGGTGGTAAGAATGTCATGAGGTAAGTGTGGTTGGCACAGGGGAGTGAAGTTTTCAAAGAACCCGTTGGCCAACAGGTTAGCTATGTCCACATGCTCAGTATATGTTTTATCAATAATTACCGGTTTGGCACAAATCTATGCCTTTCCTTTTAGGTTATGGATGTAACTAAATAATGCCTTATGGTTGTTCTTAGTTGAGGAAGTTAATCTGGATTCATAGTTTGCTTTGGGGGACTTCACAAGAAGTCTTATTTGCTTGTTTAAGCTGAGGAGGGAGTGTTCCAGTTCAGGGGTCACTCCCTCTTACTCTTAGACAGCAATTTCTTCCTCTTATTGTAAAGGCTATTAATGTCAGTTATTCACCAGGCAGGTTTGCTCTTCCTTGAGGAGCTTGTTTTGGTCCTATCAGGTATAGCCTAGACAATGCAGTTATACAGGTGTTTATATAAAGCATTTGTGTAGAACTCTGCATAGTTGCCAGTTCCATCTGATGGGGGGGGGGGATGCAGTGAAGCTCTTTATACCATCCAGTATGAGATTATAATCTGCTTTGGAGAAGTTTTTAAATGCTGCTGGGGGGGGGGGTCAGGTGTGATAGTTACTTTGAACGAGACTAATTTGTGGTCAGATCTCACCAGGGAAGACCTCACAGTGGGGGTGCTACAGTGGTCCCCATTTTGGTAAGCACCAGATCCAGGATGTTGGCACCCCTTGTGGGGGGTGTCAAGTAACTGGTCCAGGTCATTGGAGTTGAAGTGGAGGAACCTTTGGGCAAGTGAGTTTGAGCATGAGTAATTTACCCAGTCAATGGAGGGGTAGTTAAAGTCACCCAAAACCATGGTGCTTGGGTGTATCCTGATAGACTCAAGTAGATTCAAATAGGCAGGGTGGGTGTCGTGATTCATGGATGGGGTACTGTAGCTTGCAATGACTTGCATAGGTGTTCTACCAACAGTCAATTACACCAGAAGTACCTCCAGAGAATCATACTGTTTATAACCAATCTGGAGGTGTATTTATCTTTAATGAATATTGATATACCACCTCCTTCTTTAGTTTTCACACCTTCAGTTTATGGTCTGAACATGTGGAAGGAGGTGTAACCTGGTATGGCTGGGGTATTCTCCACAACCTTGAACCAGGTCTCTGTGACTGCACAAATGTCTGTGTCTTCCAAAGTGAGGATTGCTTCTAGTGAGTTCAGTTTCATATAAAGACTCCTAGCATTTATCAGCATAACCTTGAGGTTATTTTTAGATGGAGTTTTTAAGCCATGAATTTTGTCACTGAGATACTGCCTAAAAAGGCACTATAGGGGTGGCAAGAGCCTTAGCCAGTAGCCAAAATCCCTGGGGTGACAGATGAAACCACCTTTGGCAAAGCATCAAGGTCTGTCGATCATGTCATCCCAGAATGACACCAGAAACTAAACCAATTATTGAAATCAATCATTTTCTGTTTGCATTGAGGCATCATACTAGGTGAAGGTAAAATGGTGCTTAAGACTAAGGACATACCTGCCTGAGACACAGTCGGAGAGCTCAGTCATATCTCTCTTCAGATTCACTTCAGAAGCTTGAAAGCCCAAAATCTTGAACTTCAAAAGACTCAGACCAAAATCTTGAAAGTTCAAAAGACTGAAAACTCAAAATACTGAATCTCAGAATACTGAAAACACACAGGATACCAACACTTACTATATTTCAGCGCAACTACATAGGGAAACAAATAAAAGATAAACCATTTACCACTTCTCCAAGTATAAGCAGGGGACGAGCCCCCCTGCACCCACCATGAGGGAGGCTGCAACCCACACATCCTCTGCTACTTAAATATATCAACTCCAAGATCACACTCCACAGAAAAAAATGTCAAACAGTGTTACGTATTTCATGACTGCCTGTTGTAACCTTAGTCATGTCACCTTCTGACTTGCTATACTACAAGATAACTCATGTTAGTGTAGTGAAGTGCGATCTTGGAGTTAATATATTTAAGTAGCATGAGGTGTGGGGGTGCAGTCCCCCACATGGTGGGTGCAGAGGGGCTTGCCCCTATGCTTATACTTGGAGAAAAATAATAAAAGTAATATGGTTTGTCTTGTATTTGTTTCTGTATGTACTTCTGCTGGAATATAGTGAGTGTTGGTATCCAGTGTGTTTTCAGAATTCTGAGATTCAGTATTCTAAGATTCAGTATTTTGAGTTTTCAGTCTTTTGAACTTTAAAGATTTTGTTCTCAGTCATTTGAAATTCAATATTTTGAACTTTCAAGCTTCTGAAGTGAATCTCTTTCTTCATATAGTCCAGTGTGGTATGTCTCAAGTCATTCACACCCACATGAACTGTGACAGTCATAACAGTACCTGTTGTTGAAAGATTTGAGTGCATTTGTGATATAGTGTACCTGGCACCTGACTGTGACCTTTTCCTTATCCAGCCTTATGACAGAGACATCTGTGTGTTTCACAATGGAATGACTTATGACTAATATGTTTGGTTTTGTGTTTTGCCTTAAGGGCTTGACAGGTGATACACTGGTGCATAAGCTATTATGTGTATTGTGTTCTGCAGAGTAAGCATTATGTGTAGCATGTTTGTGTTTGGAAGGTTTCTGGTGCTTAGGCATGTTTCTGGTGAGGACCTCCAGAAATGTAGGTATGTGTGATGTGGGTGTGAGTAGAGTAGGAATTGAGGTGTGCATGCTGACAATCCACTCTGTCATATGTACTGACTGGTGAATGAGAAAGCATGAATTCAGGGTTCTTAATATAGCTGCATCTCACAAGATGAATTTGTGTGGGCTAGGAGTAGAAGGTTGTCGTGAACATGAAGCAGTTGCTACACTGTCTCAGGAGGCCCATGTTGACCAAGCTGGCTGGAGAAATTGTCCTATAGTGTTAGGTAAATTTATATCAAGAAAATAGGTCACACTTAGGAATGGCTAGTGAGTGAGAGGTGTGTTGGTAGTTTTCTACCTGAAAGTAGAGCATGGCCATGAAAAACCTCTGGAGGACCACAGTGCTAAGGGAAAATTTAACAAGTAAAATGTTTGAGTCTATAATCACCAACAGTAATCACCATTATGTGGCAGGCATTGTGGTGTGCTACATGCAAACAAGTGCAAACACAAGGCTTAAAAACAAAAAATAACCCTTTTAACTCAAACTAGCCAATAAGGATGCTCTCTGAGATCTAGTTAAATCATCCTTGGTTAGATGGGACCCAGACAGCACTCCCCTCCCACAAGGGTGCTCAAGGGCCTTCAACAAAAAGATGGCTTGTATTTCATGCCCAGAAGTTACAAAGCAAACCCAGAATCAGCAAACCTGGAATTGGGCTATGCTACAGCTGAACTAGTACAATTTACAGTAAAATGTAGCAAAAACAGTTTAAACAATTCAAACAGACAGTAGAATGCAAATACAAATTAAAAGTGCAATATAAAATTAACAGTGCAGTATAAGAAAAACAGGCACTTTTTGTTAGTTGGAAGCAACAGATGCCTCCGATTTTTCAGTATTTCAGTGAAGAGCTGGTTTTAGTGTTCAAGTGATGCTAAACAGTCTAGATTCAGCAAGACTTCTAGCCAATGCTATAAAATGTAGAATTACTAGAAATTCAAAGTGCATAAAATCACTCACAACAGCAAAAAAAAAAAACAGTTTAAATAAAGCAGCAATTCCCAGCTTAGAAGGGTGTAGGCCACACTCTCCTGCCACAAGACTATAGACCACAAACTTCCTAATGAAAAACAACTGGTTTTTGAGCCTATGTGCTTAAGCCAGAACTAAGGCACTTCAGAATAATCGACACAATATATCTTCAACCAGCAATTTCCAGCTTAGAAGGGTATAGGCTAACCTGTCCTGCCACAAAAGTTTAGACCACAAATTCTCCTAATGTAAAGTAACTGGTTAGAAAGCTAAGTGCTTAAACCAGAATAGACACTTAGAATAACAGGCACAATAAGCCTTCAACAGCAACTCCCAGCTTAGAAGGGAGTAGGCCACACTCTCCTGCTACAGGATTCTAGATCACAACCCTCCCAATGTAAAATAAGTGGTTTGGAGCCCAAGTGCTTGAACCAGAACTAAGACACTTTCAGAATAACAGGCACAACGAGCCTTCAACCAGAAATTTACAGTTCAGAAGGATGTAGGCTATCATCTCCTGCCATAGGAGTTTAGACCACAAATTGTCCTAATGTAAAATGACTGGTTTGGAACCCAAGTGCTTAAAACAGAACAAAGACATTTAGAACAAAAGACACAATAAGCCTTCACCCAGCAACTCCAAGCTCAGAAGGGCAGAGGCTACGCTCTCCAATCCATAAGAGTGTAGACCATAAACCTTCTTAATGTAAAGTAACTCACCTGAAGCCCAAGTCCTTAAACTAAAATTGAGAGACTTACAATTACAATTTAATCAGGCTACTAACAAGCAGTAATAAATGCAGCAGAATAAATGCAATCGAACACTTTAAGATCAAGCAGCAAAAGCAAAATAAAGTAATAAAGGAGGAAGAGACACAAATACAGTAAAAACAGCTAAATAAAGTGTAATTTTTCATCAGGCTACTAATAAACAGTAAGTAATGCAGTAGAATGAATACAACTGAACACTTTTAAGAACAACCAGCAAAAGCAAAATACTGTAAAAAAGAAGGAACAGACACAATAGAGTAAAAGCAGCTGAAAAAGTGTATTTGTTATAATTAAGTAGAAAGGGAGGAAGCAGAAGATAATTCAAGGTTAAGAAACTAAGGAAGTGGGCCTTCCCAAATGATCTCACTGTACTCAAGAGAATGAACTGATGTGATTAGACTGGAAGGAGTGACCAATATCAAATTTGTAGTAAAAGCGGGCAACTCAAAAGCCACCAAGTTTTAAGAATACAACAACAGTTGGGTAGGGGGATGGAAAAAATAAAATGGAGACAGAATCTGAAGAGAAAAGGATTCCTGCAATATCAAGGATCGTTGGAAAAAAATCACTAACCTTGAGATATGTTCACAAAACACAGCTTTCACAGAATACTAGTAAAACAACAAGCTAAGAGCAGTACAGTAACATGTAGATGGAATTTTGTTAACAAGTTCAGGCTGAAAAGCAGTGATAAATTCAACAAAATAAATAAATGCAGCACAGGATTGTTAAATATCACTGATACAGTTAGAGCAAGTGCAAATAAATATATCAGCTTTGTATTTCCAGATGATCTCAGAAGCACTCCAAATCTTGTAGCCAGTCATAGGTGAACAGCCAGGCTGAAGCTGTTTTCTCAGGATAATGTTGTGTAGCATGGCACATACAATGGACATTTCAGTACATGTATGTGGATTATACTGTATGGCTCCTCAAGATATATCTAAGCACTGGAACCACGACTTCAGCAGCCCAAACACATGATCTATGATATTTCTGGCTTGAGCATGAGCATTCTTCAGCAGGTGTGTGTTCATTTCTAATGGGCATCATCAGCCATGGTTTTAGTGCATAACCTGCATCCCCCAGTAATTGACCCTGTGGGATGCACTCCTAGTGAACATGATACAGTTAGGAGGTGGGCCAGACATGCGAGTCGTGGTAACTGCCTGGGTTGCCAGCACACATGTTCAAGAGGATTCCTTTTTGAATTACAAATGACCTGGCAGTTGATAGAGAGTAATCCCTTTCTTTTTATATAGAACCTTCCCTGTTCCCAGGGTGGTGCCTTGACTTCTACATGTGGGAAATCTATGGCACCCAGTACCTCAGGGTAGTGTGCTACAGGGTAGAACTTGTGTATATTTCCAGCCCTCTCCTCACGAGTATGGGGAAAATATATGTGTTCACTGCCATGCTAAAGAATAGCATTCAGGAATTGATAAAGGATCCTGGATGCTGACGAATGTGGCACCCCCAGCATGTCCCATGTTGGTCTCTGTAAGGTGCCTGTAGCTAAACTTCTAAGTGCTACACACCTTTATTTCCACTGTTATGGGTTCCCCTTGGTTTGTCCTGGCTCTGAGTTGAGGATAACAAAGGTTGCAGAGCTCCTGTAGTGTGGCTCTATCCACCCTGTAGTGCTCTACAATTTCTACATCATGTAGACTGTGATAAGTTAAATGAGGTCTGAAAATTCTTCTCTTTCTTGGTCTTGGTCTATTAGCAGCAGCCTGTTGCATATACACATGAAAAAACCAACAGGAGCCCCTAACATTGTTTCTGTGTGGACTCCTTTCCATGGCTGTATTCCAATAGGTTTCAGAATTCACAGGAAAACTTGCACTGACTCTATACAGTTGCTTTATAGCTTGTTGAATAGCTCCTCCTTCTTGGATTGGTTGATTAGCATACAATTCAGCTGCTTATGCCATTAGCAATTAGCATTATGCAGTTAACATGACATGGTGTTTACCTTATTTGCACAGCTCTGTGCAGGTCTAAACACCATGTAGATCTGCTTACTGAATTCAAACCTGTTTACTACTATGTGAGCATCTCACTACACTCTGCACATGGGTCGGTATTCAATAAACTCTGATAGGTTCCGCACAGAACCTACCCAGATTGTATTCTCTTACATGATACTGCTTACCACGTGACATCGTCCAGCCTCGCACCATAAGTATTAATGATGTACTGCATGTGTAAGCAAGGTTTCATGGCTTGCCCTAGTGTTGCTGGCCATGAAACCTGTATACTGATTGTGGATTATTCCATCCAACCTTTTAGTGTCAGTAATGTGGCCAGACACTAACGTAATGGGGTACAAAGGGCAAGCATGCATTTTTTGAAGGATATGAAGTATGGAATAGAATTGTATGTCATTATATATTGACTGCACTCTTCAGACATTTCACAATAAACCACGCATTTTACAAGGAACAGGCCATAAATATGATGCAAATATCTGGACATTCTGCAAAACTATGGACAGTCTCCTTTTTAGTTTTAAGTTCTTCTTTATTTATTATTTATTTATTTGTTTGGTTTTTTTGGGACAGTGGTTGGGCAATGCATGGCTTAATATAAACATATTTAGCTGTGCTCACCTGGTTTGCCCAAAGCACAGCAGTACACAAACTGGAGGAATGGACCACCCAGGTTGTACATAGGACCCAAACAGACACACATATAAATTGGATGCATTTAAGTAATAATATTGAACATTGCACAAACACGTTAAGTGGCGTTGCACTAAGATTAACAGCGTGATCCTTACAATAACTACTAAGATAACAGATCTGTGGACGAGGGTAAGGCAGTCTACACAGCCTATCTGGACATTGCCAAGGCCTTCGACACCATCCCCCACTATGGAATCATAGATAAACTTACTAAGCTGGGCATTAATCCCTACGTCACTCGAAGGGTTGTCAACTGGCTTACTGACAGAACCCATACTGTAAAAGTAGCCGAATTCCAAATCCAGCTCCAGACAAGTGATAAGTGGAGTACCTCAGGGTTCATTCCTGGGACCGCTCTTGTTTGGCATCTACGTCTCTGAATTACAGGCCAACACTAAGGGACTCTGGCTAACAAAGTCCACAGATGACTGCAAACTGGGATCCATTATTGAATCCCCAAATGATGTGGCTATTCTACAAAAGGGCCTTACAGAAACAGATGCTTGGTGCCAGAGCCATGGGCTCAAGCTCAATGCCAAGAAATGTATAGTTATCGCCTTTGGGAAAAAACATATGCCCATGAATTACCACATAGGTGCAGGACACTAAACACCAAAAGTGTGATAAGAGACTTAGGGACACAGGTGGACAGTGGTCTCACCTTTGATAAACACATCACCACAATGGGTCTATATCAATAATTTGAAGAAGTGAAACATTGAAAGTAAAAACGTCGAACCCACAACATTGAATGATGAAAATAGCAAAGCCCCAGAACATCAAAAGCTTACCTAGGGCAAAATTTCGGTGGGCCATTCCGTGGCTTCGCTATTTCCTTCACTGTGGTGCAAGAGTTACGGACCTTAGGGTTAGGGTGCGGGTTAAAGTAAGTGGATAGTTAGTAATGTATGCATGGTGTAGTCTAGGGTTGGGTTATGTTAACTGTATGTGTGTGTATCAATTGCTTTGTTTGTGTATAGTTTCATAGGGTATGTGTGTGATAGTTACAGACCATAGGGTTAGGGTGTGGGTTAAGGTAAGGGGATAGTTAGTAATGTATGTATGGTTTAGTGTGGGGTTGGATTTTGTTAACTGTATGAGTGTGGTTTATTTATTTTGGTGTGCTTGTGTTGTGTGTATGTTTCTCTGAACAGAGAATTTAACAGCAAATGTTTTCCCTGGGACATAGAAGGATTTCCTGACTGTTGTGGCGGGGTCTATGTGGCACACCTCATTAATAAGGGCTTTTCATCCAGAAAAAAGGAGGTCACTGTCCCACTGCACTCATCCCTCATTAGACCCATTATAGAATACAATGCCCTGTTTGTTATGCACCTCTCAAGACATCTGCAACAACTGAAAAGGCCGCAGACATACCTCACTAAAAGAATCACAGGCCTAAAGCAGATGCCCTATGCTGACTGTCTAAAAAAAACTCCAGCTATACTCTGTCACATATTGTCTACTCAGAGGCGATCTCTGCTTAACATACAAGGCCATGTCAAACCCAGAGCTGTTGGACAGGTCTCAAAGAAATCCCAATCCCTCAGAGCCACATCCTCCAGGGATCAAAACCTTGTCATCACAATGAACAAAACATGCTGAAGGGATAGTTTTCTGACCCAGAGACTCCCCAGCCTCTGGAATAGACTGCTCATACATGTCAAGCAGAGTGCCTCTTTGGCCCTCTTCAAAGGGAATCTTGACGATTGGATGGGAGATAGGAAGTTCACCCAGGGGATCAGCTAGACAGGGGTCCAGGGAAGTAAATATTGTGGGAAGAAATAGCCAGGGAATTTTTATGGCTAGGCTTGTATAGGGTCTAGGGCCGATAGCCTAGTACCAACCTATGAACCTTTGAACCTATATCATCTAACTAATCTTGTAGAAGCAGGTGTTAAATGCAGGTGTGGAATGCAGATGTTCCAGGGGACTCTAGTACAAAGTGTGAACATTTTGTTTTACTGTTGTGAGATTGCAGATTACAGCAAAGAAGTGCAACATACTCAACTGTTTTCTCAACTGTCTTGTGGTAATAGGTGTAAGTGCAGGAGAACTGCATATATGGTACATTTAACTAGCATATTTACACAATTGCTTGTATACCTAATAATCTAGAAATTGAATTGTTCACCACTGTTGCACATTGCTTAACATCAAGCAATCATGGTGCCCGGCATTGTGCACCCTCGCCTACTGGGTTTGGGCGATGGTAAGCAATGTGCAATATTTTCAAATGTTGCAAAACCAAATGTGGACACTCTCAGTATTCACGAGATGTGCAATAGGTGGGAAAACAGCAGCATATAAAATGGAATTGGTGGAAAATGCTCATTATACATAGAACTTGAACTATGGCAGGTATACGTACATACATATATACATGCATGCAAATATTTCAAGCACGGGCATTAATGCCCTTCTAGCTTACCAGTATAACAAAACACTTGTTCACATAATTACTGTCTAGGCTGTTCTTAAAAATATCTAAACTAGTACTTGCTTTAATGTAATTTCATAGTCTGCCCCATGCAACAGCTACTCTGATAGAGAACCAATCAGTACATTACATTTCTCATTCCTATAGAATCTTCTGCATAGGTTGTCTGATGATTCTCTAGTACTTTTTGATAATTCCAAACATTCCCAGAGCTAGTTGTCTCTAAATGCCCTATATACCTGAATAAGATCTCCTCTTGGATATATGTAAGAGACACTGTACAAGTTCAGATATTTTAGTCTTTCATAATAACTTACATTTTCACATTCATAGATGCCCTTGGTATGTTCCTGCTGTACTATTTCCAGTTTACTCATGGTTGTTTTCTTATAGGGTTTCCATATTGTTATTCCATACTCAAGTTTGGGTCTAATGTAACTAACAAACAATGACTTCATCATTTTTGATTCCTTAGAATTTATAAATATTTCTGTACAACCTATAGTTCTATAACTATCATTAACCAATTGGTTGATATGATTAGAAAAACTCATAACTAGATCTACCCATATACCCAGGTCCTTAAATGAGTCTACAGTTTCAATCACTGTGTGCTGTATTAAATATTCACCTTTCAATTTATGTCTCCCAAATCTCATATGCTTAGTTTTGTATGAATTTCGCAGCATATTATTCTCCTGTGCCAAAATGGTCAATTTAGTCAAGTTATTTTGCAGACAAGCCTTATCTGTAACACATGTAATCAGATTATCCAATTTCAAGTCATCTGCATATAGACTGTAGAACACCTCAGATGAAAGTTAGGTCTGAAAGATACAATCTAAATAAGTAGGGGCCTAGGAAAGAGCCCTGTGAGACACCTTGACTGTTACCAAGGATTTCACCTATCCAGTTGCTGTTTGATACTTGCCATGTTCTATTTATAAGTCATGAAACTATCCATCTTATCAAAAGTACATTAATACCTAGTTGTACTAATTTATTGATTAGTGGTTGGTGTATGACCCTGTCAAATGCTGAAGTTAAATCTATATAAATTACATCACAGCACAATTTTTCATTCATAGCCGTTACTACAATGTTATAGAACATCATGTTACAGGTGGTAATGGATATATTTTCAACATGTGCATGCTGATATATGGTTTCAAGTCCCAACTTATCCAGTTCTGACAATAACTTATCCAATATTACCTTCTCCATTATTTTTCCACAATATGAAAGTAGACTTAAGGATCTATATGACTTTGGGTTTATCTTACTCCCCTTTCCCTTAAAGACAGGTTTAATAAGTGCATGTCTCCAATCCTGAGGAATCTCCCCATATTTATATGACCTAGTGAATAATAGATATAAAAGTAGTACCATAAGTTCTTGCTGAAGTGTTCTCAGGTCATCATTACTAATTCTGTCTCCTCCCTGTGCTTTATTTGGATTCAGTTTGCACAGTTCTTTTTCAATATAATCTAATTTGATTCCAGTATCTGGGGTTAACTGGATGCCACTAGGACAACCTGTCACCCCTTTTGTGTAGCCAAACTGTTTTGCATAAGATTTTGTAAATATATATATAATCTATTGTGTCTGAAAATAAATTTTAGAATATGCACATAGTTTATCAATTTATATCTCTTTACTCCTTCCACATTTTATGTATCTATAAAAAGGTTTCCTATTATGCTCAATATCTTTATACAAATTTTCTTTAAATTTTTCTTGATCTTGATTCACGCTATGCTTAATCTGTTTGTCCAGCTTGTTTATTTCAGTTTTCCAAGTTGTAGTTCAACCTGTCTTCCATTTTGTCTCTCACCTTATTCAGATATGTTGTCCTTATGGAAGTATATCCCCCTGATATTATATGCTTAGATCCTGATGTTAAACATTTGTTGGATAGTTTGCTCTCAAACAATTTCTCTTTCAAAACTTTCCACATTCCAGCTGCAGTTTTTCTACTGAACACCTCATTCCAGTAAATTTTACATAGTGATTCTTTTGCTTCTATATAATCTGTAATTAACTTTCTGTTCATTGGTTTAGATTTCAGTTTGGCTGAATTATCTAGCAACAAATTAATCTTTATAACCCCATGATCTCTGCACATCAACGGTGGTAAAACTTTATTTGAAGCAACAGCAATTTCTTTAGGAGCACAGACAATGTCTAGCATGTTCTGTCCCCTGAGTTTTTTTTTACAATATGAAGCAATTGTTGTTCCTGAATTCACATTGCAAATAATTTCCTTACTAACATTGTTGAATAAATATTCCAGTCTGTTTCTGCTAAATTTAAGTCCTCAGCTAATATTAATCTTCCCTTCTGTGTTTCATGCAAGAAATATATGAATTCCTCTAGGTCATCTGCACTTGACTTTGGTGGTCTGTACACTACAACAATTGTTATATGTTCCAAAGTTGTCTTTATTGTCACAGCTACACAATCTTAGTATTGGTGTTATCACTAAACATGTAATAATCACAGGTCTCATAATTATCTTTAATCCCTATTATAGCAACTTAACCTGATTTTTTGTTAGAATGTCTGTTACAGTAAAAACATTTATACCTTGACAGAACTGGTTTCCCATCATTGTACTTTAACCATGTTTCACAAACAACAATAACAGCAATTTTATGAGAACGTAGCAAATTTTCCAATAAGAAAACTTTATTACTAATGCTCCTAGCATTAGCAACCATCAGAGATGCATCAAATGTTATCTGTGAACTGTTAAACTTTCAAACTGGCAAAAATCCTGCCTAGTGTTTGTCAAATATTGCAAAATATCCACTGTAAAATTCTCTTCCCTGATCTTGATAAATGCATGCCATCCTGTCTGAACATGTGTGCTCAAAAATAGTGTTGGATGCTCTACACATTTCCATTTTTTAAAACAGGACATTTTTTCCATGTAGGTATTTACCCAAAAATCGTTTCATTCACGGTGACCTGACTATCCTTTCTATAAGTGATTTGTGAAAAATACATCCTAACACCAGTACAAGCTATACTATCTAACAGGGCGCTCAGTTCCCTACTAACAGTCAGGGAATCCTTGCAGATGACATAATTTGTACCAACATGAATAAAAATTGATCCATTCTTCCTTACCTTAGGCTTGTCTCACATTTTCTATTTTTGCTCCTGGCAAGCATAAAACTATTCAGTGTTCATTATCTTCACTGCAAATATAAGTATCAGTTCCATTATTATTTGAATCTCCAATTACAAGAATATCTTTGCTGGCCAGCTCTGAAGAATCTTCAGTGTCTAATACAGTAATATCTGCTCTATCAGTTGTTATGAAGGATAGATCTTCATCACCAGTAATCTTATTAATTCCACAGATTTCATTGTGTATTAAATTCTCATCCAGCTGGTATTGTAAATCCACAGCCTGAGCCATGTGCTCAGTATGTGTCTATCTTTTTTCTTACACTAATGTTCTTCAATCTTTCCACATTCAGTTTTGCTTTATTCCTTTTCACCTGCCCCTTGCCTACTTTTTCTATCTTCTCTTTTGGAAAAATGGCCTTTTCTGTAGACTGAAGGTTTTCTGATAGAAAAATATTATAATTTCCTGTAACCTCTGTTTTACATAATAAAGCAGTGTCCTTTTAGTACATATTCTCTTTACTTTACATACATTACTTTCTTTTTCTTCCTTGTTATTTATTGAGAACTTCTTCCTTCCTTTCTTTTCTCTTTCATTCTTTTTGTTTCCTTCTAAACAAACCAGATCCTCAGATTGCTGAATACTTGCATCCAGAATTTAAGAGTTGTCAGTGGCATTGTCTTGTTTCACAGGGGTTGAATGAACTTTACAGACAATAGATGCATCATTTCTTAAATCTGTTTGGTTTGTTGTTTACGTAGCATTATTTATGTCACCAGTCCAATCATTAATATATGAAACAATAGTTCTCCAAGCCATGCCAATTGCACAAGTGCAATCATCATCATTAAGTCTAGATCTACTTCTAACAATGGTAAGCAAATCATCCAACTTTTGACACGAGGAACACAGATCATCAGTGTTATCAGCTGTTACCTTTAAATATGCATACCATTTATTACACTGTGCAAGATATTTGTGGATTAGTAAATCATTAATTGCATACTAATTTAAGGAATCCATATTCAGCTTCAAACAAATAAAATATTGTAAAAGAAAAGAATAATCAAAATCAGTATCCACAGAACTGAAAGAGAACTTAAATCAACTTCTATGACAAAAAGTCACACAATAAATATACAACTAAATACTGAGGTAAGTACAGTATAGTTGTTCTGACAGTACAAGTTCTGCAAGCCAGACAAACTGTAATTTCTTTACATTGTGAGCAGTAGCTTCTGCTCACTATTGCTCAGTCACACTATTTTTTAACAGTAAAGATCAATAAATCACCAACCAAGGTAGGATTGTTTAGATATGCTCAGGATTTTCCTCTTTGCAGTCTGTGATTTTATAGCTGTGTAGGCCCCCTGGAGTGGCTAGAGCTTGCCTGTCTAAAACCTATCCATTTCTAACAACCAACAGTGAAATTAAAGGTAAAACAACAAAATATGAATAAAAGTAAATCTTGTTAACAAGCTATCCCTTCCTACCTACATACAGTGAAAAACAGTGATAACAAATAAAATGTAAATACAAATAAAACTTCTCTTACCAGTCAACTCCACAGTAAATTATAAACCAAGGTAGGATTGTTTAGATATGCTCAGGCATGTCAGGAGTTGCTGGAGAGGGTGTACACTTTTGGGTTCAGCATTAGTATATTCTGGAGTCTAAAATTGTTGTTGGAATCCTAGTTAAAGAGCATAGGCCCCGGTTGTTTCAGTGGGACTATTCAGGCTCAGAATATAAATCTGAAGCTTGGAATAGTGTTGCCAGGGCATTCACCAGTGGAACAGGTATCCCCTGCAGTGGTGAGCAATAAATACGTCATTTTCATAACCTCTGGAGGAGTAAGCAGACTACCTTCGACCTTTGGATCAGGGAATCTCAGTCAGGGGACAGATTCAGTGAGTAATTGTAAGAGTTAAAAGCTGAATACATTCAAGAATGGTATTCATAATGGTGTTCTGTTCTGTTTTTTCCACAGCTGCTGAAGTGTGACCCTCGAATGTTTGATCCATGCCGCATGTCTAGTAACGATGCAAGAAGTATGTGGTATGTATGCATCAGAACAGTTCTGTCTAAATAATAATAATAATAATAATAATAATAATAATAATAATAATAATAATAATAATAATAATAATAATAATAATAATAATAATAATAATAATAATAATAATAATAATAATAATAATAATAATAATAATAATAATAATAATAATAATAATAATAATTTGTATAGTAATTTTTTAGCATTAAAACTTAATGACCACTTAATTGTTTTTAATACAGTTGTATCAAATTGATAATGCATGCATATCCCAACTGTAAAATAAACTAGGCATACCTTAGTCTGTACACAAAGCAATGGTGCCATATTCTCAAATAACCATGAGCATAGTATAAAAGGAAAGTATACATACAGTAGTCTGTAGGACAAAAGAACAGTACAGTATTTTAGCATAGTCATTGTTTGTGGTTCAGAAACTACACTTTTCAAATATACAATATTGTTAGGTTTTAATCATTATTGGAATGTAACTTCATCCCTATATACCAATTGTAACAAATGACCTTCTGGAAACTGCAGTCAGTATAATTGGGGCAGACATATGTGCAATGTATGCACACATCAAGGATTGGAGGCTACAGTCTGTACTATAGTGTGCCTCTGTTATAAACTGGGTAGTCTTAATAGCAAGGAAGAAACTTGTTAGGAGTTTGTAGTGTTAAAATAAAAGGTAACAGAAAAAAGTTCAATAATTGTATTTCTTACAATAATTAATTATTATAATAATTAATAATATAATAATAATAATTAATTCATTGCATTTATGCTGCTTTGTATGTCACATTGAAGTTTCTAATGTTCTCCCTTTTTTCTATCACCCCACCCCTTTCTCTCTCTCTCTCTCTTTTTTTATTTTATTTTTTTCTCACAGCACAGTGGGATAGACTGTCCCATCGGATCCACCTGCCTCCACTCCACTGGCTACAGTACTGCTGCCCATCACATCTGCTGCAGAACTTGGTAGCACCCCCTCTACTGCCCCTGCACTACCCAGCCCCTCAGGTAGTTCTGTCCCAGAAGATAGACCTGTGGCTCCCTCCAGAAACAGTGGCAGAGGTGGTGAGTTTATCACCCTTGACAAACTGCCCAGGGATGGTGCTTAGAACTGTGTGCTGCACTGTTGGCAGATGCCTATGCCTGATGGACCACCTGTTCTTCATTTTCTTGCAGAGCACCAGTCATAAGTACAGACATCAGGCACTGCAGCCAGTGATGCATTGAGGTGACAGTGATGATAGTCAAGTGGGTGAGGACTAGGTTCTCACTGTCAATTGCCCTGACATACATGGGACTGGGATTTCCCACCATCTCCCCATCCATGGTGTTTACCTACCTCATGTGTCTTTCACCATCCTGTCTCATGTTTTTTGTCTTGTCTGTCTGCAATTGCTTCCTCACCTGCACAACTTACCTCACCCAGACATTCCTAGAGCCCTTCCTGAACATGCCTCTCTCTCTCTCTCTCTCTCTGTCAAAAAAAATGACACCTGTCCCACAAAAAAAAAAAACAAAAATATGTCCCATACATAGCTTCCCATTTCACACACATATCTTCATAACACACAATATTCTAATTCCCTATACAACAGATTGTGTTGTGATCACCCCTGTCTCTGGAAGTGACAGTCCAAATTCAGCCAGTTTTGTACATATATGTTCATGTTTTATTCTGAAAGAAATGGATAGCTATGGTTCTTTCCTACATCCTTCCTGCACATTCCTGCATTGCTTTCACTTTGTTTTCCCCCCTGCTTGCTCCCCATTTCACTATTTTCCTTCCTTTCCCTTGTTGGGGAAGGGATGTAGGAATGTCTGGATGTAGTAATTTGGCAGGTGAGAAAGCAATTGCAGACAGACAAGACTAACAAGAAAGAGACAGGGACAATGAAGGACACATGAGGTGGGTGAATGCCAATGTTGGGCTGAGGGTGGGGGCATTGCGAACCCATGTACCTCAAGATGAGTTGTAGTGAGAAGTGAGTCCTCACCCAGTGAACTGTCCTCATTGTTACCTCATTTTGTTGATGGCTGCAGTGTTTGATGTCGGCATCTCCTTGTGTTATTTAATACAACAATGAAGAACAGTGCCTCCATCTGGTGTAGGCATGCACAAACAGTGTAGCACACACAATGCTATGCACCATCCCAAGCAATTCATCATGGGTGATAAACTCACCACCTCTACCACTGCTCCTGGAGGGAGCCATGGGACTATCCTCCAGGGCAGAACTACCTGAGGGGCTGGGTAGTGCAGAGGTGGCAGAGGGGTTGCTACCAGGTTCTGCACCAGATGTGATGGGCAGCAGTGCCGGTGGAGTGGGGCCAGGTGGATCCTGTGGGGCAGTCTTCCCTTCTGTGCTTTGGGAAAAACAAAAATAAACAAAATACACAACAAAAAAAGAGAGAGAAAAGGGATGCGATGACAGAAAAAAGGGGTAATATTAATAACTTCATATGTGACATACAAAGCATTGATACAGTTATTTGACTTTATTCTGTTACCTTTAGTTTTAACACTACAAACTCCTAACAAGATTTTTCCTTACTTTTGAGAATACTTAGTTTATAACAGAGACACTCTATTGTACAGATTGTACCCACCAGTCCGTGTTGTCTGCATATATTGCACATATGTTTGTTGCAGTTCTACTGATTACAGTTTACAGCAAGCCTGTGGTGACACTGCTTTACAGCTCTGATGTTATATTGCAATATCAATGACACCTTAACAGTATTGTATATTTGAGAAGTGTGGATTATGAACCTATGCCTACTGTGTAATAATGAATGGTTGTTTTGCCCTCCAGAGTAATGCATGCATACTTCCCTATTACAGGTAAGAAATGAATGCTCAAGTTGATACAGCTGTATAATTAACCAATAAATGCATCATAACTTTTAATGCTAAAATAACCCCACTGCTGGAATGCATCTATACCATATGTGTCTTGCATCTGTGCCAATCTAGCAGCATGGGTTTGCACATTCAGTTCCTGGTCTCTGACAACTGCAGAAAAAAACAGAACAGAATTCCATTCAGCATACCAATCTTGACTATATCCAGCTTTTAACTCTGACATGTAGTCTCTGAAAGTGACACTTACACATATGTGAGGTGCCCCAAGTCCTACATTCCTTAATCCAATAGTTCAGGGTATCCCTCTTTCTCATCCTGAGGTCTCTGTAGTGATTCCTACATTGTTCACTGATGTGGAAGATACCAGTAGCACTGGTCAGAGCCAAGGCCAGACTATTCCATGCCTTTGCCTTATAATCCGAGCCATGATAGTCCCTCTACAACAAACTGGGCCCGTATTTATTCATTAGGAGTCCAACAAACACTTTGGACTCCTGGACACTCCATCTTTGAGCACAAAATCTCAAAAACTCTCCAGGTACATTAGCCATGCCTATTACAGATGAAGACCAATATAGAATTATGTTTTCCCTGCCAACTGCAGGTATAGTGCTTACTGGGAATGCACACTTTCTGGATTTGCAACATTTGAAAGTGTTGCATGAGAGTGCACCCTGGAGTGAAATGTGTTTGCACGATGGCCAGTAGTATTAGTTTAATGCATCTGGTATATGTTTGTGGCTGTCTGGGTCCTATCTACTACCTGGGTGTCCCATTCATCTGGTTTGTGCATTGCCACTCTATGCACAAAATGCACATAGCCAAAGCTGTTTGTGCTAAGCAGAGCATTGCACAAACAGTGGCCCCTCAATAAAAGGAAAAAAGCATAAAACCTGGAGATGTAGTTGAAATATGGAAAATCAATGTATGACACAGGAGAAACTGTTAGTACATGTGAGACATGACTGCATAGGTCTGGATCCCAACACTCAATGTAATGCACCATTATAAAATAGGAGGGGGGAACTTATCCATGTTTGCTCCACAAACACTTTGCAGCAAATACATGATGTAATTCCTCACACAACTAAGTGCAACTGAATGTACACTGATATCAAGGCATGACCTGTTATTTGTAAATGTATTCTATGTGATATATTTGGATGTAGTGTACTTCATGATTACACAACCTGCTATGATTATTCCTTGCAAATATAAAGCTGTGTCCTACTTTTCTGTGTTTCTTGGTCATTCATCAGTTATTTGACCTCATAGATATGCAGTGTGTAATCCAGTATATATCATTTACCTTAAAATGTGTGAGAATGTTCACTGGGAAAATTATGATCTGTAGCTGTCATCAAATTAATGGAAGGTTGGATGACACAAACAAGCATAGACTGCTGTTTTGGGGGTGGAGAGCAATGGTGGGTTCCTGTCATAGAACATGCAAGGGTATAATGTTCTTTCAAGGGGGTGGACCCAGGCTGAACTACTGTTATGGCACAGAAAATGCTGTGTTTCTCTTATTATGCTCCTTGTTTTGCATCCTGCTGATTTGATCTTATGAGAGTGGTGAAGCTGGAAACTGCTGTGTGTCTCATTACTTTCGAACATCTCTCTGTTATAATTTCCTATTTCAAATTTATGGTGCTAAACAGAGGGCATTCAGAGATCACTATTCTGGGGAGGTATCAATGTGTGAATCTTTGAGGCCTGAGGCCTACTACATGCTTATGGACACATACAAGTCAAATAACTCTCTGCTGTCACATGTGACATTACTTTCTGTACAAATTTCCCACCTTGTAGTTGCTTATTGTACCAAGTGATGAAATATAAGGACATTTCATATTACTATTATACAAAACAGGAGATATTCAGGATTTACATTGTAAATGCAGCAGTTGCCATAGTGTTAGCTCAGGGCTGACTGTGATGGGTACACAGACAATACATGGGGAGGTAAAGGCTGTGACCCTGAGTTGAGGCTGGCAGAGGTCACAGGATTCCTGTATTGTGTCCCTGTCCACTGTATAGCACTATAATGTCCATGTCATGTATGTTGTGATAAGTTAAATGTGACCTGCAAACCATTCTCTGTCTAGGCCTAGGCCTATTGGCAGCAGCAGCAGCATTGCTTGTAGCCTGTAGCACATACAAATGGAGTTACGCAGCAGCTGTTCCTAGCATTCTGTCTATATAGACTTTCTGCGTCTGTATTCCATTACTTTTGAAATCCACAGGAAAAAAACCCACCATGGAGTCTAAATGGTTGCTTTATAATTTCTTGAATAGCTCCACCAGACTGGTTGACTACCATGCAATTCAGCTGTTTAGATATGCCATGTCAGGAGTTGCTAGACAGACGCAGTCCATTAATAATCTACTCCATTATAGAAAGGCAAATGTGTAGATACCCAAACTGATGGTGAGGATACTTGCTGTATGTTCACCAAAGCAAAATATTTCTCAAGCCATCTTTACAGAGGATTATTAAACCCCAGCAGGTATGCTGTCATTTTTTTATCTACATAATGCATATGCTGGAATATATTAATGAATAATGCAATGCAAAGCCTTGTACAGTGTTATCTGTATGCATTAATTAGTAGTGCACTGATAGCATGGCCATGTTTCTCAAGCCATTTCAGAGGTACAAATGACTGACAATATATAAAAATAGTGAGCTGTGTCATACATATATACAGCTGTTTCAGGGACAGATCCTTTGATGCATGTTTATCATTTCAAATGTGCTTTATTAGCAAAATGGTCCATGTGCCTGTTCTTTAGTGGGTGGGGGGAGCAAAGATAAGGTACTGTTATATCACAGACTAGAATGGACTATTCTTTTTTTGGGGGGGCACAGTTGAGTTACTGCTATGGCACATACAAGGATATGTTTGCCTTGCTACTCTCCTTGTTTTGTATCCTGCCTGTTAGTATTTTGCATCTGTTATATGTATTATGTTTTTCCAGTGGGTACTACTGACTGCCTACCTTAACTATTTTATCTGGTAACAGTAACTTTGTAGTTATGTGATAGTTATATGTGTTATCATTCTGCTGTGTTTTAGGAACAAAAACGTCACTGAGGCACAGACCCCCCTTTAGTTAGGCAGAGAACGCAATCATAGTGGATGTTCTCCATCAACATAGCACTTTTATTCTTGGAAGGGATTGTCCCAATATGCCAGAGAGGCTGAGACCATGGCAGCAGATCATTGCAAACATAAATGCCATGGGAAGCCATGGCTGTACTTGTGAATAGGTGTGCCACAGGGCCACTGACATGTCCACATCTGCATGGAAGGGTGCAGCTGCTGTTGCCTGAGACAATAGGGTAATGAGGGGTGGGTCTGCTGCAGAATCTCTTCTCTCTCCTAATGAGGAATTCCTGGCAAATCTTCTACAACAGGACAACTCACAGCAGAGTGGCCCACAATGTGATTAATGTCGGTGCCCCTCCTTCTCAGTCCCAGGAAAGCCTACAGGTAGGCTTTATTATATAACCAGTTCAATACTGTTGTATAGTAAAACAATTGAAATAAAAGGCACTTCTGTGTCACGTGTGATTTTTTTTGGGGGGGTGAATATTAGTATAGTGATAACTTCAGTTTGGAGTTGTCAGCCACATTTCTGTTGAAGTAACACATCATGCTGATTCATACATACATTCATACATGTAGTACCCACTGTCTTACTGTTGAATATGGTGATGTTGGCCTTGCCTCTTGCTTAACTTATTCCAGGACTATCAGGAATCCATCAACATAGGCCTTCTGCAGATAGATAGTTAGCC
The DNA here is from genome assembly GCF_019279795.1 of Protopterus annectens. NCBI lineage: Eukaryota > Metazoa > Chordata > Ceratodontiformes > Protopteridae > Protopterus > Protopterus annectens. The sequence goes on from NC_056731.1 coordinate 687,960,396, forward strand.
AAATCAAGTTTTTTCAGTACTGCAGATCAATTTCTAGGAATATAATGTGTTATTTGGCTAAATTTGGACTGTCATCTCCAAAGAGAGAGAGGTGACAACAACATAATATGCTGTAAAGGGAACTGGGCTGATCATGTGTGTCATGTAGATATGTGCAAAATGGAGAGCTATGTATGTGACGATATTTTTTGTGGGACAGGTGCCCATATTTTTTTTTTTTTTTGAGAGAGGGAGAGAGAGAGAGATAGGAATGTTGGGAAAAAGCTGTGGCATATTAGGCCTGTTCTGTGTTTTGCTGTATTGTTTGTAATAGTGGTAGCACTGTTAGTTGTTTTGCATATATTGCACTATAGTAGTGCAGGTATTAATGCAAGTATTAATGTATGCCTGTGTTTCTCCCTTTTTATCACAGGTGATCATGGCAGTGAGAGTGTGGGCCATGTGCCACCTGATGTCAGTATCTCATCAGACACTGATGATGATGATGGTGACAAAATTGAGGCACAGTTGGAGGGTGCACAGGTTGAATCTGACACTGAGGTTGATATCCAGCCACACACAAGAAGAGCCATCACATTCAAATCTCAAGATAGTATGACAGCACTGTAGTCAAATTCATCAGAGCAACAATACAGTATAATGCTGTTTTATATGAACCTCACCAGACACATGCAGCAGCTGGACAGACCACAAGGCTTTCTCATCAAGATAGCACAGGCCTACTAACCATGACATGCTGCATGTGGGTAGATTAAAAGACATTTCACTGTCATCTGTCTGGTATTGCATTATATTGTATCTGTTATTGTAACTGTTATTCTAAGCCTATTACTTTTGGTTTAAGCACTTGGGCTTCCTTTCATAAAGTTTGTACTCTACAATCTGGTGGGAGGAGAAAGTAGCCTCTGCCCATCTGAGCTGTGACTTGCTGGTTGAATGCTAATTGTGGCTGTCGATCTAATTGATTATGGCTGTTGTTCTAAGTCTATGCTATGGTTTAAGCACTCAGCCTTCAAACCAGTTATTTTACATTTGGAAGATTTGTGGTGTAGACTCTTGTGGCAGGGGAGGATAACTTATACCCTTCTAAGCTGGGAATTGCTGTTTGAAGGGTTATTGTTTCTGTTATTTTGAAAGTGTTTTACTTCAAGTTTAAGCACTTGGGTTCCACACCACTTATTTCACACTAGGAAGGGTTGCTGTCTATACTCTTGCTGGAGTATTCCACTGAATTGCTGCTTTATTTAAACTGTTTGTTCTGTTGTGATTGCGTTTTTCTGCACTTTGCATTTGTAGTACCTCTGCATTTTGTAGCATAGGCTTGAGTCAGGCTTGTCAAATCCAGACTATTTGGTATCATTGGAGCACTAAAACTAGCCATCTTACATTAAGAAGGACCCCTTTCACCCTTGTGGCAGAACTATGCAGCCAAGAACCCATCTGAGCTGGGGATTTCTGGAATAAGGCTCACTGTTGGCCTTTCCCTTTGTTTACTTGTTTAAAATAGTTTAACTTTACTTGTATTCCAGTGTTGTGTTTTGGGGGATGGGCTTGCACTCAGTTTACTGTAGCTGCTCAGAGCTGGCACTGCTGCCCTGTGAGCAACTCAGTTGTGCATTGTGAAACACTGACACATTTTTGTAACCCAAGCCCTCCATGGAATATACACATTGTTAGTCTTACACCAAAACCTGGTCCAGCTAGACCAAGCCCCACTAGTTACTACAGTATATACCTTCCATAATGGATGACAATTTTCCACTATTCTCCAAGCAGCCTCATTTATATGGGCATCCTAAGACAACAGATCAATTACCTTATGTATACTGGCAACCAGTTACAGTTAAAACAAACTAATACAACATATGAAAGCTGTACTATACCTATACTATGAATTTGGAATCAACTCTTTCACTTAACACACCAGATAGCAAACATGTTTTCAACAAACTCAATTCACCTCTTCACATAAGCTCACAACACATACACCCACATATATGGAGGTACTTGCTAGAAACCTAACTAAAGATCAGAGACTTCCCAAGATCAAACCTTCTGCACATAGAACAGACCCAATAGAATCCACTACACATAATAATACTCACACCAGTGTCTCAGTCATTAAGCCCCTTAGGCAAAACACCTCAAAACCAAATGTCTTGCTCATAACAGACTCCATAGTGAGACACACAGATGTCCCCTTTGCCAGGCTGGACAAAGAGAAGGTCAAAGTCAGCTGACTGTCAGATGCCAGGGTCTGTCAGATCATGTACACACTCAAGTCTCGCAACAGGTACTGTTATGACTCTGTCATAGTCCATGTTGCAGTGAATGACTGGGGACGTACCTAACTGTACTATATGAAGGTGCTTGCCTCCCCCATAGTGGCAATGTCAGAAAACCTAAAGTCCCAACATAAAAGAATCTACTACAGACAAGCTCAATGTTATGCTGCTTAATTCATGGGGTGTAAAACAGAATCTGCACTCAGTGGAAGACGTCCTTAGCTTGGAAGATGCCTATATCTGTGCAGTCATACAGACATGGTTCAAGGCCACAGAGAGCACCCTGGCCATGCAAGGGTGAAATGCTTTCCAAATGTTCACACATCAAAATGAGTGTGAAAGACGAACCAATGGTTGAGGTGTATACATCTTCATTAAAGAAAATACATTGCAAGACTGGTCAATACAACTCGGTAGCCCTACTCCAAGTCCAGCTAACTACATGTAAAACCCCCTTCCATATCATTGTTAGCTACAGGTCCCTCACCTCTGCCTACTTTGACCTACTTGGTCATTCCATCAATTTTGAGTCATATATGTACACAAACACACTAACCCTAAGGTTCTTGAACTTTGTTAATACACATGCTGTGTAACAAATAGTCTGCACCCCCACAAGGGGCTTGAATGTCCTAGACTTAGTACTGACCAACATAGTGGTTCTCTGCACTAAACCCTGTGTGTTGGTCACCCTGGTCAGGTCAGATCACAATTCAGTCTTCTTCAATTTCGCAATCATACCCAACACCCCATCAAGAGCAGAAAGGATGAAACATTTATCCAAAGCAAACTATAGGTTAATAACCAATGCCATAAAGAGTTGCAAACTCCCTGCTACTATTGTTAACAATGGCTGGTATAGAGATGTACACAAATGGCCTGTATAAACACCTGTACAAATGTATAGAGCCAGCTGAACATGAACAGATAAACACACATTCCTTAAAGAAACAAGCTATCCTGGCAGACATCAGCATACATAGGTTATACAAGTGGAAGAAAGTAATGTCAAAGAACAAGAAGAAACTGACTCAGCAGAGGAAGGACACCCTCCACAGCTTGAACAAGGAAATTAGCTATCTTGAAAAGTCCTCTAAAGCTACATACAAACCTAAAATAGCATCCCTAACTAAATATAATCAGAAGACATTCTTTAGCTACATCAGAAATCTAAAAGTGAAGGGCCAGCTTTGTGCCAAACTAGCAGAGAATGGTACCACTCATACTGACTCTGAGGACATCACCAACCTGCTACCAGACAGTTTGGGACAAACGCCACTCCCAATCCCCACCAGACATACCTCAAAGTATACCTGTCACCAGTTGTCTACCTAGAAACCTCTTATTAGCCTAAAGTGACATCTGACTGGGCTCCAGGCCAGTGTCTCATCCTGCCCTGGTGGGATGGTTGCATATGCAATAATCTGATAAAGCTGATTACATCAGCATTGTCTGTTGAGCATGTGATGGTACATCAGCATTGTCTGTTGAGCATATGGTGATAAGTGTCTCACATGCTGGTGTAAAAGGATCTCTGTAATATCAAGTATCATCTGTCACACACACATGGTTGACTGCAGTGAGAAGAGAATTCCTACCTACCTAAGTATACAGACTGCAGTACACAGAACTATATGCCAGCACCATGGCACAAGTCTGATTTTTACATGTCTGAAGGTCAACTTAAAGTGGATGACATCAGCAGGCTATGTGTGTGATGGTATACATGCATTTGGTCAGATGGTGGATTGCTGACTGGAAAATGTTTGACGGCAGTATGGTGACTTTGCATAATTGTGAATGCAATTATGTCAAACCGGAAAACATCCCCTCCTTTTTCACCCATGGTACCGCTTGTTTAGGTGATAGAGTAGTTGGAAATGTCGAATTCCAAACTTTTTATGACATTCCGAGCATTTGACACCTGGAGCTTCAACATATAGGTTTAGGGAAACCAGGTTTCGACTATTGGTCGCTCGGTCATATGCATGTATTCCATGCATGACAGGAGGTTGGGATGGTTGAATGAAATGGATGTGCAGGCTTCTGCAAGTATGAAAAGATTAGCAAGCTATGCCATTGGAGAAGTAACTGTAGGATAGCACATCTACTCTGCTGAGTAGAGGCATACACATACCAACCCAGTTGACTGCAGTGAGAACAAACCCCTATCTATCGATGAAAATGGACTATAGAACTCAGTACTTTACACAAGAACCATGACACAAGTCTGATTTTTTACATGGCTGCATACTTATGGTAGATGACATCAGCAGGCCATGTGGGGGACAACAGGTTGTGAGTCCTGCATAGGCACATAGATTCATAGGTTCATATGAGGCCCAAAGCCTAACTGTGGAGTGTGTCCTAGGTTTGTAGAAGCCTGACTGTGTAAAAACACAAGTACCATTATTGAGTATAGTTAGATGTTTGAATGTAACAAGGCAAGATTGCCAGCACCACTGACTGGCCCTATCCATAAGGGAGCACACAACATTATATATTACATTTTGTAGTGTGATTGATATATGTGTGTAAAAATACTGAGCCCCCAGGGTTGTATTGCTTGGGGGGTGGACAGCACATGTATGTATTGTGAATCTATGACATATAGTGAGCATGTGCCCTGAAAAACTGATCATATGTACAGAAGATTAGATGAATTTGGAATTTCACATCCAGAGAGAGAGAGGTGACAACAATGTAATCATGTTGTATAGCCAATTGGACCAAAACAAGTGTCAAGTAGACACGTTTGTGACATGGAGAGGTATGTATGGCATGATTTATTTTTTGGGGACAGGTGCCCTTGAGTTGGCTAGGTAAGGAAGCAATTTCTGACAGACAGGCCATACAAGACAAGACAGAGGAATGATGAAGATCACAAGAGGTGGGTGAACACCATGGTTGGGGAAAGGGTGTGGACCTTGCAAACCCATGGACATCAGTCAAGTCTATATTAGTTCATCAAAACTCCAATTCCACAAATACTTATCATCCCTATTCAGCAAATGTCCTTTTGAGAATTCAGATCAATGAACTTTTTCCCAATGTCACTGAGTTAGTTGCCCAACATACAGAAATTTGCCCTTTTCACCAGTGTAGTGCAATCTCGGAGTTGGTATATATGAGTAGGAGGGTGTGGGGTGCTACTGCGTTCTGTATTCCTTAGTATGTTGGCCTACTAAATTAGTTACCTGGGAAAATGTTCACTGATTTGTGCATTTGACAAAAGTGTAGTTCACTGAATAGAGATTGATGAATAGGTATTCACTGAATTTGAGTTTCAGGGAAATAATTTAGACCCAGGTCAAGCTGGGTGACAGTGAGAATTGAGTCCTCACCCACTGGACTGTCATCACTGTCACCTCACTGTGCCAATGGCTGCAGTGTCTGACATATGCATCTCCTTGTGTTATTCAGTACAATGATGGAGAGCAGTGTTTTCAGCTGGTGTAGGCATGCACCCACAGGTTGCTGTAAAAAGCTCAGTTGTAAAGCTCAGCAACAGCCCAGTCTCTCACACACAAACACCCCCATTTGATTGTAGTGAGTATAGAACCTCTACCTATCTAAGTACACAGACTACAGAACAAGAAAGTCACACCAATGCCACAACCCAAGTCTGATTTTTACAAGACTGCAGGT